>NC_092445.1:5786458-5972266 GCF_036169615.1 Heliangelus exortis | reverse complement strand
TCCGGTAGATTCGAGGTTTGTGGTCAAAGGCAAAGCCGTAGGCCGATCGTTGGTGGTGCTGTGGGTGGGGTACCATGTGAGGGTTAGGGCCAGCCAAAGTTTTCAGTGGTCACTCTTTGCATGTGTTTTGCAGTCTCAGTCGTTCGGATTTTGGGGCCCTTTGAGCAATATTGGAGAATGCGCTGCCGAGGGTCCGGTAGATTCGAGGTTTGTGGTCAAAGGCAAAGCCGTAGGCCGATCGTTGGTGGTGCTGTGGGTGGGGTACCATGTGAGGGTTAGGGCCAGCCCAAGTTTTCAGTGGTCACTCTTTGCATGTGTTTTGCAGTCTCAGTCGTTCGGATTTTGGGGCCCTTTGAGCAATATTGGAGAATGGCTGCCGAGGGCCGGTAGATTCGAGGTTTGTGGTCAAAGGCAAAGCCGTAGGCCGATCGTTGGTGGTGCTGTGGGTGGGGTACCATGTGAGGGTTAGGGCCAGCCCAAGTTTTCAGTGGTCACTCTTTGCATGTGTTTTGCAGTCTCAGTCGTTCGGATTTTGGGGCCCTTTGAGCAATATTGGAGAATGGCTGCCGAGGGCCGGTAGATTCGAGGTTTGTGGTCAAAGGCAAAGCCGTAGGCCGATCGTTGGTGGTGCTGTGGGTGGAGGTACCATGTGAGGGTTAGGGCCAGCCCAAGTTTTCAGTGGTCACTCTTTGCATGTGTTTTGCAGTCTCAGTCGTTTTCCCTTTGAGCAATATTGGAGAATGGCTGCCGAGGGCCGGTAGATTCGAGGTTGTGGTCAAAGGCAAAGCCGTAGGCCGATCGTTGGTGGTGCTGTGGGTGGGGTACCATGTGAGGGTTAGGGCCAGCCAAAGTTTTCAGTGGTCACTCTTTGGCATGTGTTTTGCAGTCTCAGTCGTTCGGATATTGGGGCCCTTTGAGCAATATTGGAGAATGGCTGCCGAGGGCCGGTAGATTCGAGGTTTGTGGTCAAAGGCAAAGCCGTAGGCCGATCGTTGGTGGTGCTGTGGGTGGGGTACCATGTGAGGGTTAGGGCCAGCCCAAGTTTTCAGTGGTCACTCTTTGCATGTGTTTTGCAGTCTCAGTCGTTCCGGATTTTGGGGCCCTTTGAGCAATATTGGAGAATGGCTGCCGAGGGCCGGTAGATTCGAGGTTTGTGGTCAAAGGCAAAGCCGTAGGCCGATGTTGGTGGTGCTGTGGGTGGGGTACCATGTGAGGGTTAGGGCCAGCCAAAGTTTTCAGTGGTCACTCTTTGCATGTGTTTTGCAGTCTCAGTCGTTCGATTTTTGGGGCCCTTTGAGCAATATTGGAGAATGGCTGCCGAGGGCCGGTAGATTCGAGGTTTGTGGTTCAAAGGCAAAGCCGTAGGCCGATGGTTGGTGGTGCTGTGGGTGGGGTACCATGTGAGGGTTAGGGCCAGCCCAAAGTTTTCAGTGGTCACTCTTTGCATGTGTTTTGCAGTCTCAGTCGTTCGGATTTTGGGGCCCTTTGAGCAATATTGGAGAATGGCTGCCGAGGGCCGGGTTAGATTCGAGGTTTGTGGTCAAAGGCAAAGCCGTAGGCCGATGGTTGGTGGTGCTGTGGGTGGGGCACCATGTGAGGGTTAGGGGGCCAGCCAAAGTTTCAGTGGTCACTCTTTGCATGTGTTTTGGAGTCTCAGTCGTTCGGTTTTTGGGGCCCTTTGAGCAATATTGGAGAATGGCTGCCGAGGGCCGGTAGATTCGAGGTTTGTGGTCAAAGGCAAAGCCGTAGGCCGATCGTTGGTGGTGCTGTGGGTGGGGTACCATGTGAGGGTTAGGGCCAGCCCAAGTTTTCAGTGGTCACTCTTTGCATGTGTTTTGGAGTCTCAGTCGTTCGGATTTTGGGGCCCTTTGAGCAATATTGGAGAATGGCTGCCGAGGGCCGGTAGATTCGAGGTTTGTGGTCAAACGCAAAGCCGTAGGCCGATCGTTGGTGGTGCTGTGGGTGGGGTACCATGTGAGGGTTAGGGCCAGCCCAAGTTTTCAGTGGTCACTCTTTGCATGTGTTTTGCAGTCTCAGTCGTTCGGATTTTGGGGCCCTTTGAGCAATATTGGAGAATGGCTGCCGAGGGCCGGTAGATTCGAGGTTTGTGGTCAAAGGCAAAGCCGTAGGCCGATGGTTGGTGGTGCTGTGGGTGGGGTACCATGTGAGGGTTAGGGCCAGCCCAAGTTTTCAGTGGTCACTCTTTGCATGTGTTTTGCAGTCTCAGTCGTTCGGATTTTGGGGCCCTTTGAGCAATATTGGAGAATGGCTGCCGAGGGCCGGTAGATTCGAGGTTTGTGGTCAAAGGCAAAGCCGTAGGCCGATCGTTGGTGGTGCTGTGGGTGGGGGTACCATGTGAGGGTTAGGGCCAGCCCAAGTTTTCAGTGGTCACTCTTTGCATGTGTTTTGCAGTCTCAGTCGTTCGGATTTTGGGGCCCTTTGAGCAATATTGGAGAATGGCTGCCGAGGGCCGGTAGATTCGAGGTTTGTGGTCAAAGGCAAAGCCGTAGGCCGATGGTTGGTGGTGCTGTGGGTGGGGTACCATGTGAGGGTTAGGGCCAGCCCAAGTTTTCAGTGGTCACTCTTTGCATGTGTTTTGCAGTCTCAGTCGTTCGGATTTTGGGGCCCTTTGAGCAATATTGGAGAATGGCTGCCGAGGGCCGGTAGATTCGAGGTTTGTGGTCAAAGGCAAAGCCGTAGGCCGATGGTTGGTGGTGCTGTGGGTGGGGCACCATGTGAGGGTTAGGGCCAGCCAAAGTTTTCAGTGGTCACTCTTTGCATGTGTTTTGGAGTCTCAGTCGTTCGGATTTTGGGGCCCTTTGAGCAATATTGGAGAATGGCTGCCGAGGGCCGGTAGATTCGAGGTTTGTGGTCAAAGGCAAAGCCGTAGGCCGATCGTTGGTGGTGCTGTGGGTGGGGTACCATGTGAGGGTTAGGGCCAGCCCAAGTTTTCAGTGGTCACTCTTTGCATGTGTTTTGGAGTCTCAGTCGTTCGGATTTTGGGGCCCTTTGAGCAATATTGGAGAATGGCTGCCGAGGGCCGGTAGATTCGAGGTTTGTGGTCAAACGCAAAGCCGTAGGCCGATCGTTGGTGGTGCTGTGGGTGGGGTACCATGTGAGGGTTAGGGCCAGCCCAAGTTTTCAGTGGTCACTCTTTGCATGTGTTTTGGCAGTCTCAGTCGTTCGGATTTTGGGGCCCTTTGAGCAATATTGGAGAATGGCTGCCGAGGGCCGGTAGATTCGAGGTTTGTGGTCAAAGGCAAAGCCGTAGGCCGATGGTTGGTGGTGCTGTGGGTGGGGTACCATGTGAGGGTTAGGGCCAGCCCAAGTTTTCAGTGGGTCACTCTTTGCATGTGTTTTGCAGTCTCAGTCGTTCGGATTTTGGGGCCCTTTGAGCAATATTGGAGAATGGCTGCCGAGGGCCGGTAGATTCGAGGTTTGTGGTCAAACGCAAAGCCGTAGGCCGATGGTTGGTGGTGCTGTGGGTGGGGTACCATGTGAGGGTTAGGGCCAGCCCAAGTTTTCAGTGGTCACTCTTTGCATGTGTTTTGCAGTCTCAGTCGTTCGGATTTTGGGGCCCTTTGAGCAATATTGGAGAATGGCTGCCGAGGGCCGGTAGATTCGAGGTTTGTGGTCAAAGGCAAAGCCGTAGGCCGATCGTTGGTGGTGCTGTGGGTGGGGTACCATGTGAGGGTTAGGGCCAGCCCAAGTTTTCAGTGGTCACTCTTTGCATGTGTTTTGCAGTCTCAGTCGTTCGGATTTTGGGGCCCTTTGAGCAATATTGGAGAATGGCTGCCGAGGGCCGGTAGATTCGAGGTTTGTGGTCAAAGGCAAAGCCGATAGGCCGATGCGTTGGTGGTGCTGTGGGTGGGGTACCATGTGAGGGTTAGGGCCAGCCAAAGTTTTCAGTGGTCACTCTTTGCATGTGTTTTGCAGTCTCAGTCGTTCGGATTTTGGGGCCCTTTGAGCAATATTGGAGAATGGCTGCCGAGGGCCGGTAGATTCGAGGTTTGTGGTCAAAGGCAAAGCCGTAGGCCGATCGTTGGTGGTGCTGTGGGTGGGGTACCATGTGAGGGTTAGGGCCAGCCCAAGTTTTCAGTGGTCACTCTTTGCATGTGTTTTGCAGTCTCAGTCGTTCGGATTTTGGGGCCCTTTGAGCAATACTGGAGAATGGCTGCCGAGGGCCGGTAGATTCGAGGTTTGTGGTCAAAGGCAAAGCCGTAGGCCGATCGTTGGTGGTGCTGTGGGTGGGGTACCATGTGAGGGTTAGGGCCAGCCCAAGTTTTCAGTGGTCACTCTTTGCATGTGTTTTGCAGTCTCAGTCGTTCGGATTTTGGGGCCCTTTGAGCAATATTGGAGAATGGCTGCCGAGGGCCGGTAGATTCGAGGTTTGTGGTCAAAGGCAAAGCCGTAGGCCGATCGTTGGTGGTGCTGTGGGTGGGGTACCATGTGAGGGTTAGGGCCAGCCCAAGTTTTCAGTGGTCACTCTTTGCATGTGTTTTGCAGTCTCAGTCGTTCGGATTTTGGGGCCCTTTGAGCAATATTGGAGAATGGCTGCCGAGGGCCGGTAGATTCGAGGTTTGTGGTCAAAGGCAAAGCCGTAGGCCGATCGTTGGTGGTGCTGTGGGTGGGGTACCATGTGAGGGTTAGGGCCAGCCAAAGTTTTCAGTGGTCACTCTTTGCATGTGTTTTGCAGTCTCAGTCGTTCGGATTTTGGGGCCCTTTGAGCAATATTGGAGAATGGCTGCCGAGGGCCGGTAGATTCGAGGTTTGTGGTCAAAGGCAAAGCCGTAGGCCGATCGTTGGTGGTGCTGTGGGTGGGGTACCATGTGAGGGTTAGGGCCAGCCCAAGTTTTCAGTGGTCACTCTTTGCATGTGTTTTGCAGTCTCAGTCGTTCGGATTTTGGGGCCCTTTGAGCAATATTGGAGAATGGCTGCCGAGGGGCCGGTAGATTCGAGGTTTGTGGTCAAAGGCAAAGCCGTAGGCCGATGGTTGGTGGTGCTGTGGGTGGGGTACCATGTGAGGGTTAGGGCCAGCCCAAGTTTTCAGTGGTCACTCTTTGCATGTGTTTTGCAGTCTCAGTCGTTCGGATTTTGGGGCCCTTTGAGCAATATTGGAGAATGGCTGCCGAGGGCCGGTAGATTCGAGGTTTGTGGTCAAAGGCAAAGCCATAGGCCGATCGTTGGTGGTGCTGTGGGTGGGGTACCATGTGAGGGTTAGGGCCAGCCCAAGTTTTCAGTGGTCACTCTTTGCATGTGTTTTGCAGTCTCAGTCGTTCGGATTTTGGGGCCCTTTGAGCAATATTGGAGAATGGCTGCCGAGGGCCGGTAGATTCGAGGTTTGTGGTCAAAGGCAAAGCCGTAGGCCGATGGTTGGTGGTGCTGTGGGTGGGGTACCATGTGAGGGTTAGGGCCAGCCAAAGTTTTCAGTGGTCACTCTTTGCATGTGTTTTGGAGTCTCAGTCGTTCCGATTTTGGGGCCCTTTGAGCAATATTGGAGAATGGCTGCCGAGGGCCGGTAGATTCGAGGTTTGTGGTCAAAGGCAAAGCCGTAGGCCGATCGTTGGTGGTGCTGTGGGTGGGGTACCATGTGAGGGTTAGGGCCAGCCCAAGTTTTCAGTGGTCACTCTTTGCATGTGTTTTGCAGTCTCAGTCGTTCGGATTTTGGGGCCCTTTGAGCAATATTGGAGAATGGCTGCCGAGGGCCGGTAGATTCGAGGTTTGTGGTCAAAGGCAAAGCCGTAGGCCGATCGTTGGTGGTGCTGTGGGTGGGGTACCATGTGAGGGTTAGGGCCAGCCAAAGTTTTCAGTGGTCACTCTTTGCATGTGTTTTGCAGTCTCAGTCGTTCGGATTTTGGGGCCCTTTGAGCAATATTGGAGAATGGCTGCCGAGGGCCGGTAGATTCGAGTTTTGTGGTCAAAGGCAAAGCCATAGGCCGATCGTTGGTGGTGCTGTGGGTGGGGTACCATGTGAGGGTTAGGGCCAGCCCAAGTTTTCAGTGGTCACTCTTTGCATGTGTTTTGCAGTCTCAGTCGTTCGGATTTTGGGGCCCTTTGAGCAATACTGGAGAATGGCTGCTGAGGGCCGGTAGATTCGAGGTTTGTGGTCAAAGGCAAAGCCGTAGGCCGATCGTTGGTGGTGCTGTGGGTGGGGTACCATGTGAGGGTTAGGGCCAGCCAAAGTTTTCAGTGGTCACTCTTTGCATGTGTTTTGCAGTCTCAGTCGTTCGGATTTTGGGGCCCTTTGAGCAATATTGGAGAATGGCTGCCGAGGGCCGGTAGATTCGAGGTTTGTGGTCAAAGGCAAAGCCGTAGGCCGATCGTTGGTGGTGCTGTGGGTGGGGTACCATGTGAGGGTTAGGGCCAGCCAAAGTTTTCAGTGGTCACTCTTTGCATGTGTTTTGCAGTCTCAGTCGTTCGGATTTTGGGGCCCTTTGAGCAATATTGGAGAATGGCTGCCGAGGGCCGGTAGATTCGAGGTTTGTGGTCAAAGGCAAAGCCGTAGGCCGATGGTTGGTGGTGCTGTGGGTGGGGTACCATGTGAGGGTTAGGGCCAGCCAAAGTTTTCAGTGGTCACTCTTTGCATGTGTTTTGCAGTCTCAGTCGTTCGGATTTTGGGGCCCTTTGAGCAATATTGGAGAATGGCTGCCGAGGGCCGGTAGATTCGAGGTTTGTGGTCAAAGGCAAAGCCGTAGGCCGATCGTTGGTGGTGCTGTGGGTGGGGTACCATGTGAGGGTTAGGGCCAGCCCAAGTTTTCAGTGGTCACTCTTTGCATGTGTTTTGCAGTCTCAGTCGTTCCGATTTTGGGGCCCTTTGAGCAATATTGGAGAATGGCTGCCGAGGGCCGGTAGATTCGAGGTTTGTGGTCAAAGGCAAAGCCGTAGGCCGATGGTTGGTGGTGCTGTGGGTGGGGTACCATGTGAGGGTTAGGGCCAGCCCAAGTTTTCAGTGGTCACTCTTTGCATGTGTTTTGGAGTCTCAGTCGTTCGGATTTTGGGGCCCTTTGAGCAATATTGGAGAATGGCTGCCGAGGGCCGGTAGATTCGAGGTTTGTGGTCAAAGGCAAAGCCGTAGGCCGATGGTTGGTGGTGCTGTGGGTGGGGTACCATGTGAGGGTTAGGGCCAGCCAAAGTTTTCAGTGGTCACTCTTTGCATGTGTTTTGCAGTCTCAGTCGTTCGGATTTTGGGGCCCTTTGAGCAATATTGGAGAATGGCTGCCGAGGGCCGGTAGATTCGAGGTTTGTGGTCAAAGGCAAAGCCGTAGGCCGATGGTTGGTGGTGCTGTGGGTGGGGTACCATGTGAGGGTTAGGGCCAGCCCAAGTTTTCAGTGGTCACTCTTTGCATGTGTTTTGCAGTCTCAGTCGTTCGGATTTTGGGGCCCTTTGAGCAATTTTGGAGAATGGCTGCCGAGGGCCGGTAGATTCGAGGTTTGTGGTCAAAGGCAAAGCCGTAGGCCGATCGTTGGTGGTGCTGTGGGTGGGGTACCATGTGAGGGTTAGGGCCAGCCCAAGTTTTCAGTGGTCACTCTTTGCATGTGTTTTGCAGTCTCAGTCGTTCGGATTTTGGGGCCCTTTGAGCAATATTGGAGAATGGCTGCCGAGGGCCGGTAGATTCGAGGTTTGTGGTCAAAGGCAAAGCCGTAGGCCGATCGTTGGTGGTGCTGTGGGTGGGGTACCATGTGAGGGTTAGGGCCAGCCCAAGTTTTCAGTGGTCACTCTTTGCATGTGTTTTGCAGTCTCAGTCGTTCGGATTTTGGGGCCCTTTGAGCAATATTGGAGAATGGCTGCCGAGGGCCGGTAGATTCGAGGTTTGTGGTCAAAGGCAAAGCCGTAGGCCGATCGTTGGTGGTGCTGTGGGTGGGGTACCATGTGAGGGTTAGGGCCAGCCAAAGTTTTCAGTGGTCACTCTTTGCATGTGTTTTGCAGTCTCAGTCGTTCGGATTTTGGGGCCCTTTGAGCAATATTGGAGAATGGCTGCCGAGGGCCGGTAGATTCGAGGTTTGTGGTCAAAGGCAAAGCCGTAGGCCGATGGTTGGTGGTGCTGTGGGTGGGGTACCATGTGAGGGTTAGGGCCAGCCCAAGTTTTCAGTGGTCACTCTTTGCATGTGTTTTGCAGTCTCAGTCGTTCGGATTTTGGGGCCCTTTGAGCAATATTGGAGAATGGCTGCCGAGGGCCAGTAGATTCGAGGTTTGTGGTCAAAGGCAAAGCCGTAGGCCGATCGTTGGTGGTGCTGTGGGTGGGGTACCATGTGAGGGTTAGGGCCAGCCCAAGTTTTCAGTGGTCACTCTTTGCATGTGTTTTGGAGTCTCAGTCGTTCGGATTTTGGGGCCCTTTGAGCAATATTGGAGAATGGCTGCCGAGGGCCGGTAGATTCGAGGTTTGTGGTCAAAGGCAAAGCCGTAGGCCGATGGTTGGTGGTGCTGTGGGTGGGGTACCATGTGAGGGTTAGGGCCAGCCCAAGTTTTCAGTGGTCACTCTTTGCATGTGTTTTGCAGTCTCAGTCGTTCGGATTTTGGGGCCCTTTGAGCAATATTGGAGAATGGCTGCCGAGGGCCGGTAGATTCGAGGTTTGTGGTCAAAGGCAAAGCCGTAGGCCGATGGTTGGTGGTGCTGTGGGTGGGGTACCATGTGAGGGTTAGGGCCAGCCCAAGTTTTCAGTGGTCACTCTTTGCATGTGTTTTGGAGTCTCAGTCGTTCGGATTTTGGGGCCCTTTGAGCAATATTGGAGAATGGCTGCCGAGGGCCGGTAGATTCGAGGTTTGTGGTCAAAGGCAAAGCCGTAGGCCGATGGTTGGTGGTGCTGTGGGTGGGGTACCATGTGAGGGTTAGGGCCAGCCCAAGTTTTCAGTGGTCACTCTTTGCATGTGTTTTGGAGTCTCAGTCGTTCCGATTTTGGGGCCCCACAGAGCAATATTGGAGAATGGCTGCTGAGGGCCGGTAGATTCGAGGTTTGTGGTCAAAGGCAAAGCCGTAGGCCGATCGTTGGTGGTGCTGTGGGTGGGGTACCATGTGAGGGTTAGGGCCAGCCAAAGTTTTCAGTGGTCACTCTTTGCATGTGTTTTGCAGTCTCAGTCGTTCGGATTTTGGGGCCCTTTGAGCAATATTGGAGAATGGCTGCCGAGGGCCGGTAGATTCGAGGTTTGTGGTCAAAGGCAAAGCCGTAGGCCGATCGTTGGTGGTGCTGTGGGTGGGGTACCATGTGAGGGTTAGGGCCAGCCCAAGTTTTCAGTGGTCACTCTTTGCATGTGTTTTGCAGTCTCAGTCGTTCGGATTTTGGGGCCCTTTGAGCAATATTGGAGAATGGCTGCCGAGGGCCGGTAGATTCAAGGTTTGTGGTCAAAGGCAAAGCCGTAGGCCGATCGTTGGTGGTGCTGTGGGTGGGGTACCATGTGAGGGTTAGGGCCAGCCCAAGTTTTCAGTGGTCACTCTTTGCATGTGTTTTGCAGTCTCAGTCGTTCGGATTTTGGGGGCCTTTGAGTAATATTGGAGAATGGCTGCCGAGGGCCGGTAGATTCGAGGTTTGTGGTCAAAGGCAAAGCCGTAGGCCGATGGTTAGTGGTGCTGTGGGTGGGGTACCATGTGAGGGTTAGGGCCAGCCCAAGTTTTCAGTGGTCACTCTTTGCATGTGTTTTGCAGTCTCAGTCGTTCGGATTTTGGGGCCCTTTGAGCAATATTGGAGAATGGCTGCCGAGGGCCGGTAGATTCGAGGTTTGTGGTCAAAGGCAAAGCCGTAGGCCGATCGTTGGTGGTGCTGTGGGTGGGGTACCATGTGAGGGTTAGGGCCAGCCCAAGTTTTCAGTGGTCACTCTTTGCATGTGTTTTGGAGTCTCAGTCGTTCGGATTTTGGGGCCCTTTGAGCAATATTGGAGAATGGCTGCCGAGGGCCGGTAGATTCGAGGTTTGTGGTCAAAGGCAAAGCCGTAGGCCGATCGTTGGTGGTGCTGTGGGTGGGGTACCATGTGAGGGTTAGGGCCAGCCCAAGTTTTCAGTGGTCACTCTTTGCATGTGTTTTGGAGTCTCAGTCGTTCGGATTTTGGGGCCCTTTGAGCAATATTGGAGAATGGCTGCCGAGGGCCGGTAGATTCGAGGTTTGTGGTCAAAGGCAAAGCCGTAGGCCGATCGTTGGTGGTGCTGTGGGTGGGGTACCATGTGAGGGTTAGGGCCAGCCAAAGTTTTCAGTGGTCACTCTTTGCATGTGTTTTGCAGTCTCAGTCGTTCGGATTTTGGGGCCCTTTGAGCAATATTGGAGAATGGCTGCCGAGGGCCGGTAGATTCGAGGTTTGTGGTCAAAGGCAAAGCCGTAGGCCGATCGTTGGTGGTGCTGTGGGTGGGGTACCATGTGAGGGTTAGGGCCAGCCCAAGTTTTCAGTGGTCACTCTTTGCATGTGTTTTGCAGTCTCAGTCGTTCGGATTTTGGGGCCCTTTGAGCAATATTGGAGAATGGCTGCCGAGGGCCGGTAGATTCGAGGTTTGTGGTCAAAGGCAAAGCCGTAGGCCGATCGTTGGTGGTGCTGTGGGTGGGGTACCATGTGAGGGTTAGGGCCAGCCCAAGTTTTCAGTGGTCACTCTTTGCATGTGTTTTGCAGTCTCAGTCGTTCGGATTTTGGGGCCCTTTGAGCAATATTGGAGAATGGCTGCCGAGGGCCGGTAGATTCGAGGTTTGTGGTCAAAGGCAAAGCCGTAGGCCGATCGTTGGTCGTGCTGTGGGTGGGGTACCATGTGAGGGTTAGGGCCAGCCAAAGTTTTCAGTGGTCACTCTTTGCATGTGTTTTGCAGTCTCAGTCGTTCGGATTTTGGGGCCCTTTGAGCAATATTGGAGAATGGCTGCCGAGGGCCGGTAGATTCGAGGTTTGTGGTCAAAGGCAAAGCCGTAGGCCGATCGTTGGTGGTGCTGTGGGTGGGGTACCATGTGAGGGTTAGGGCCAGCCAAAGTTTTCAGTGGTCACTCTTTGCATGTGTTTTGCAGTCTCAGTCGTTCGGATTTTGGGGCCCTTTGAGCAATATTGGAGAATGGCTGCCGAGGGCCGGTAGATTCGAGGTTTGTGGTCAAAGGCAAAGCCGTAGGCCGATGGTTGGTGGTGCTGTGGGTGGGGTACCATGTGAGGGTTAGGGCCAGCCAAAGTTTTCAGTGGTCACTCTTTGCATGTGTTTTGCAGTCTCAGTCGTTCGGATTTTGGGGCCCTTTGAGCAATATTGGAGAATGGCTGCCGAGGGCCGGTAGATTCGAGGTTTGTGGTCAAAGGCAAAGCCGTAGGCCGATCGTTGGTGGTGCTGTGGGTGGGGTACCATGTGAGGGTTAGGGCCAGCCCAAGTTTTCAGTGGTCACTCTTTGCATGTGTTTTGCAGTCTCAGTCGTTCGGATTTTGGGGCCCTTTGAGCAATATTGGAGAATGGCTGCCGAGGGCCGGTAGATTCGAGGTTTGTGGTCAAAGGCAAAGCCGTAGGCCGATCGTTGGTGGTGCTGTGGGTGGGGTACCATGTGAGGGTTAGGGCCAGCCCAAGTTTTCAGTGGTCACTCTTTGCATGTGTTTTGCAGTCTCAGTCGTTCGGATTTTGGGGCCCTTTGAGCAATATTGGAGAATGGCTGCCGAGGGCCGGTAGATTCGAGGTTTGTGGTCAAAGGCAAAGCCGTAGGCCGATCGTTGGTGGTGCTGTGGGTGGGGTACCATGTGAGGGTTAGGGCCAGCCAAAGTTTTCAGTGGTCACTCTTTGCATGTGTTTTGCAGTCTCAGTCGTTCGGATTTTGGGGCCCTTTGAGCAATATTGGAGAATGGCTGCCGAGGGCCGGTAGATTCGAGGTTTGTGGTCAAAGGCAAAGCCGTAGGCCGATCGTTGGTGGTGCTGTGGGTGGGGTACCATGTGAGGGTTAGGGCCAGCCCAAGTTTTCAGTGGTCACTCTTTGCATGTGTTTTGCAGTCTCAGTCGTTCGGATTTTGGGGCCCTTTGAGCAATATTGGAGAATGGCTGCCGAGGGCCGGTAGATTCGAGGTTTGTGGTCAAAGGCAAAGCCGTAGGCCGATCGTTGGTGGTGCTGTGGGTGGGGTACCATGTGAGGGTTAGGGCCAGCCCAAGTTTTCAGTGGTCACTCTTTGCATGTGTTTTGCAGTCTCAGTCGTTCGGATTTTGGGGCCCTTTGAGCAATATTGGAGAATGGCTGCCGAGGGCCGGTAGATTCGAGGTTTGTGGTCAAAGGCAAAGCCGTAGGCCGATCGTTGGTGGTGCTGTGGGTGGGGTACCATGTGAGGGTTAGGGCCAGCCCAAGTTTTCAGTGGTCACTCTTTGCATGTGTTTTGCAGTCTCAGTCGTTCGGATTTTGGGGCCCTTTGAGCAATATTGGAGAATGGCTGCCGAGGGCCGGTAGATTCGAGGTTTGTGGTCAAACGCAAAGCCGTAGGCCGATGGTTGGTGGTGCTGTGGGTGGGGTACCATGTGAGGGTTAGGGCCAGCCCAAGTTTTCAGTGGTCACTCTTTGCATGTGTTTTGCAGTCTCAGTCGTTCGGATTTTGGGGCCCTTTGAGCAATATTGGAGAATGGCTGCCGAGGGCCGGTAGATTCGAGGTTTGTGGTCAAAGGCAAAGCCGTAGGCCGATCGTTGGTGGTGCTGTGGGTTGGGTACCATGTGAGGGTTAGGGCCAGCCCAAGTTTTCAGTGGTCACTCTTTGCATGTGTTTTGCAGTCTCAGTCGTTCGGATTTTGGGGCCCTTTGAGCAATATTGGAGAATGGCTGCCGAGGGCCGGTAGATTCGAGGTTTGTGGTCAAACGCAAAGCCGTAGGCCGATCGTTGGTGGTGCTGTGGGTGGGGTACCATGTGAGGGTTAGGGCCAGCCCAAGTTTTCAGTGGTCACTCTTTGCATGTGTTTTGCAGTCTCAGTCGTTCGGATTTTGGGGCCCTTTGAGCAATATTGGAGAATGGCTGCCGAGGGCCGGTAGATTCGAGGTTTGTGGTCAAAGGCAAAGCCGTAGGCCGATGGTTGGTGGTGCTGTGGGTGGGGTACCATGTGAGGGTTAGGGCCAGCCCAAGTTTTCAGTGGTCACTCTTTGCATGTGTTTTGCAGTCTCAGTCGTTCGGATTTTGGGGCCCTTTGAGCAATATTGGAGAATGGCTGCCGAGGGCCGGTAGATTCGAGGTTTGTGGTCAAAGGCAAAGCCATAGGCCGATCGTTGGTGGTGCTGTGGGTGGGGTACCATGTGAGGGTTAGGGCCAGCCCAAGTTTTCAGTGGTCACTCTTTGCATGTGTTTTGCAGTCTCAGTCGTTCGGATTTTGGGGCCCTTTGAGCAATACTGGAGAATGGCTGCCGAGGGCCGGTAGATTCGAGGTTTGTGGTCAAAGGCAAAGCCGTAGGCCGATCGTTGGTGGTGCTGTGGGTGGGGTACCATGTGAGGGTTAGGGCCAGCCCAAGTTTTCAGTGGTCACTCTTTGCATGTGTTTTGCAGTCTCAGTCGTTCGGATTTTGGGGCCCTTTGAGCAATATTGGAGAATGGCTGCCGAGGGCCGGTAGATTCGAGGTTTGTGGTCAAAGGCAAAGCCGTAGGCCGATCGTTGGTGGTGCTGTGGGTGGGGTACCATGTGAGGGTTAGGGCCAGCCCAAGTTTTCAGTGGTCACTCTTTGCATGTGTTTTGCAGTCTCAGTCGTTCGGATTTTGGGGCCCTTTGAGCAATATTGGAGAATGGCTGCCGAGGGCCGGTAGATTCGAGGTTTGTGGTCAAAGGCAAAGCCGTAGGCCGATCGTTGGTGGTGCTGTGGGTGGGGTACCATGTGAGGGTTAGGGCCAGCCAAAGTTTTCAGTGGTCACTCTTTGCATGTGTTTTGCAGTCTCAGTCGTTCGGATTTTGGGGCCCTTTGAGCAATATTGGAGAATGGCTGCCGAGGGCCGGTAGATTCGAGGTTTGTGGTCAAAGGCAAAGCCGTAGGCCGATGGTTGGTGGTGCTGTGGGTGGGGTACCATGTGAGGGTTAGGGCCAGCCCAAGTTTTCAGTGGTCACTCTTTGCATGTGTTTTGCAGTCTCAGTCGTTCGGATTTTGGGGCCCTTTGAGCAATATTGGAGAATGGCTGCCGAGGGCCGGTAGATTCGAGGTTTGTGGTCAAAGGAAAAGCCGTAGGCCGATCGTTGGTGGTGCTGTGGGTGGGGTACCATGTGAGGGTTAGGGCCAGCCCAAGTTTTCAGTGGTCACTCTTTGCATGTGTTTTGCAGTCTCAGTCGTTCGGATTTTGGGGCCCTTTGAGCAATATTGGAGAATGGCTGCCGAGGGCCGGTAGATTCGAGGTTTGTGGTCAAAGGCAAAGCCATAGGCCGATCGTTGGTGGTGCTGTGGGTGGGGTACCATGTGAGGGTTAGAGCCAGCCAAAGTTTTCAGTGGTCACTCTTTGCATGTGTTTTGCAGTCTCAGTCGTTCGGATTTTGGGGCCCTTTGAGCAATATTGGAGAATGGCTGCCGAGGGCCGGTAGATTCGAGGTTTGTGGTCAAAGGCAAAGCCGTAGGCCGATGGTTGGTGGTGCTGTGGGTGGGGTACCATGTGAGGGTTAGGGCCAGCCCAAGTTTTCAGTGGTCACTCTTTGCATGTGTTTTGGAGTCTCAGTCGTTCCGATTTTGGGGCCCTTTGAGCAATATTGGAGAATGGCTGCCGAGGGCCGGTAGATTCGAGGTTTGTGGTCAAAGGCAAAGCCGTAGGCCGATGGTTGGTGGTGCTGTGGGTGGGGTACCATGTGAGGGTTAGGGCCAGCCCAAGTTTTCAGTGGTCACTCTTTGCATGTGTTTTGCAGTCTCAGTCGTTCGGATTTTGGGGCCCTTTGAGCAATATTGGAGAATGGCTGCCGAGGGCCGGTAGATTCGAGGTTTGTGGTCAAAGGCAAAGCCGTAGGCCGATCGTTGGTGGTGCTGTGGGTGGGGTACCATGTGAGGGTTAGGGCCAGCCCAAGTTTTCAGTGGTCACTCTTTGCATGTGTTTTGCAGTCTCAGTCGTTCGGATTTTGGGGCCCTTTGAGCAATATTGGAGAATGGCTGCCGAGGGCCGGTAGATTCGAGGTTTGTGGTCAAAGGCAAAGCCATAGGCCGATCGTTGGTGGTGCTGTGGGTGGGGTACCATGTGAGGGTTAGGGCCAGCCCAAGTTTTCAGTGGTCACTCTTTGCATGTGTTTTGCAGTCTCAGTCGTTCGGATTTTGGGGCCCTTTGAGCAATATTGGAGAATGGCTGCCGAGGGCCGGTAGATTCGAGGTTTGTGGTCAAAGGCAAAGCCGTAGGCCGATCGTTGGTGGTGCTGTGGGTGGGGTACCATGTGAGGGTTAGGGCCAGCCAAAGTTTTCAGTGGTCACTCTTTGCATGTGTTTTGCAGTCTCAGTCGTTCGGATTTTGGGGCCCTTTGAGCAATATTGGAGAATGGCTGCCGAGGGCCGGTAGATTCGAGGTTTGTGGTCAAAGGCAAAGCCGTAGGCCGATCGTTGGTGGTGCTGTGGGTGGGGTACCATGTGAGGGTTAGGGCCAGCCAAAGTTTTCAGTGGTCACTCTTTGCATGTGTTTTGCAGTCTCAGTCGTTCGGATTTTGGGGCCCTTTGAGCAATATTGGAGAATGGCTGCCGAGGGCCGGTAGATTCGAGGTTTGTGGTCAAAGGCAAAGCCGTAGGCCGATGGTTGGTGGTGCTGTGGGTGGGGTACCATGTGAGGGTTAGGGCCAGCCAAAGTTTTCAGTGGTCACTCTTTGCATGTGTTTTGCAGTCTCAGTCGTTCGGATTTTGGGGCCCTTTGAGCAATATTGGAGAATGGCTGCCGAGGGCCGGTAGATTCGAGGTTTGTGGTCAAAGGCAAAGCCGTAGGCCGATCGTTGGTGGTGCTGTGGGTGGGGTACCATGTGAGGGTTAGGGCCAGCCCAAGTTTTCAGTGGTCACTCTTTGCATGTGTTTTGCAGTCTCAGTCGTTCGGATTTTGGGGCCCTTTGAGCAATATTGGAGAATGGCTGCCGAGGGCCGGTAGATTCGAGGTTTGTGGTCAAAGGCAAAGCCGTAGGCCGATCGCTGGTGGTGCTGTGGGTGGGGTACCATGTGAGGGTTAGGGCCAGCCCAAGTTTTCAGTGGTCACTCTTTGCATGTGTTTTGGAGTCTCAGTCGTTCCGATTTTGGGGCCCTTTGAGCAATATTGGAGAATGGCTGCCGAGGGCCGGTAGATTCGAGGTTTGTGGTCAAAGGCAAAGCCGTAGGCCGATCGTTGGTGGTGCTGTGGGTGGGGTACCATGTGAGGGTTAGGGCCAGCCCAAGTTTTCAGTGGTCACTCTTTGCATGTGTTTTGCAGTCTCAGTCGTTCGGATTTTGGGGCCCTTTGAGCAATATTGGAGAATGGCTGCCGAGGGCCGGTAGATTCGAGGTTTGTGGTCAAAGGCAAAGCCGTAGGCCGATCGTTGGTGGTGCTGTGGGTGGGGTACCATGTGAGGGTTAGGGCCAGCCCAAGTTTTCAGTGGTCACTCTTTGCATGTGTTTTGCAGTCTCAGTCGTTCGGATTTTGGGGCCCTTTGAGCAATATTGGAGAATGGCTGCCGAGGGCCGGTAGATTCGAGGTTTGTGGTCAAAGGCAAAGCCATAGGCCGATCGTTGGTGGTGCTGTGGGTGGGGTACCATGTGAGGGTTAGGGCCAGCCAAAGTTTTCAGTGGTCACTCTTTGCATGTGTTTTGCAGTCTCAGTCGTTCGGATTTTGGGGCCCTTTGAGCAATATTGGAGAATGGCTGCCGAGGGCCGGTAGATTCGAGGTTTGTGGTCAAAGGCAAAGCCGTAGGCCGATGGTTGGTGGTGCTGTGGGTGGGGTACCATGTGAGGGTTAGGGCCAGCCCAAGTTTTCAGTGGTCACTCTTTGCATGTGTTTTGCAGTCTCAGTCGTTCGGATTTTGGGGCCCTTTGAGCAATATTGGAGAATGGCTGCCGAGGGCCGGTAGATTCGAGGTTTGTGGTCAAAGGCAAAGCCGTAGGCCGATCGTTGGTGGTGCTGTGGGTGGGGTACCATGTGAGGGTTAGGGCCAGCCCAAGTTTTCAGTGGTCACTCTTTGCATGTGTTTTGCAGTCTCAGTCGTTCCGATTTTGGGGCCCTTTGAGCAATATTGGAGAATGGCTGCCGAGGGCCGGTAGATTCGAGGTTTGTGGTCAAAGGCAAAGCCGTAGGCCGATCGTTGGTGGTGCTGTGGGTGGGGTACCATGTGAGGGTTAGGGCCAGCCCAAGTTTTCAGTGGTCACTCTTTGCATGTGTTTTGCAGTCTCAGTCGTTCGGATTTTGGGGCCCTTTGAGCAATATTGGAGAATGGCTGCCGAGGGCCGGTAGATTCGAGTTTTGTGGTCAAAGGCAAAGCTATAGGCCGATCGTTGGTGGTGCTGTGGGTGGGGTACCATGTGAGGGTTAGGGCCAGCCCAAGTTTTCAGTGGTCACTCTTTGCATGTGTTTTGCAGTCTCAGTCGTTCGGATTTTGGGGCCCTTTGAGCAATACTGGAGAATGGCTGCCGAGGGCCGGTAGATTCGAGGTTTGTGGTCAAAGGCAAAGCCGTAGGCCGATCGTTGGTGGTGCTGTGGGTGGGGTACCATGTGAGGGTTAGGGCCAGCCAAAGTTTTCAGTGGTCACTCTTTGCATGTGTTTTGGAGTCTCAGTCGTTCGGATTTTGGGGCCCTTTGAGCAATATTGGAGAATGGCTGCCGAGGGCCGGTAGATTCGAGGTTTGTGGTCAAAGGCAAAGCCGTAGGCCGATCGTTGGTCGTGCTGTGGGTGGGGTACCATGTGAGGGTTAGGGTCAGCCCAAGTTTTCAGTGGTCACTCTTTGCATGTGTTTTGGAGTCTCAGTCGTTCGGATTTTGGGGCCCTTTGAGCAATATTGGAGAATGGCTGCCGAGGGCCGGTAGATTCGAGGTTTGTGGTCAAAGGCAAAGCCGTAGGCCGATGGTTGGTGGTGCTGTGGGTGGGGTACCATGTGAGGGTTAGGGCCAGCCAAAGTTTTCAGTGGTCACTCTTTGCATGTGTTTTGCAGTCTCAGTCGTTCGGATTTTGGGGCCCTTTGAGCAATATTGGAGAATGGCTGCCGAGGGCCGGTAGATTCGAGGTTTGTGGTCAAAGGCAAAGCCGTAGGCCGATGGTTGGTGGTGCTGTGGGTGGGGTACCATGTGAGGGTTAGGGCCAGCCCAAGTTTTCAGTGGTCACTCTTTGCATGTGTTTTGCAGTCTCAGTCGTTCGGATTTTGGGGCCCTTTGAGCAATATTGGAGAATGGCTGCCGAGGGCCGGTAGATTCGAGGTTTGTGGTCAAAGGCAAAGCCGTAGGCCGATCGTTGGTGGTGCTGTGGGTGGGGTACCATGTGAGGGTTAGGGCCAGCCCAAGTTTTCAGTGGTCACTCTTTGCATGTGTTTTGCAGTCTCAGTCGTTCGGATTTTGGGGCCCTTTGAGCAATATTGGAGAATGGCTGCCGAGGGCCGGTAGATTCGAGGTTTGTGGTCAAAGGCAAAGCCGTAGGCCGATGGTTGGTGGTGCTGTGGGTGGGGTACCATGTGAGGGTTAGGGCCAGCCCAAGTTTTCAGTGGTCACTCTTTGCATGTGTTTTGGAGTCTCAGTCGTTCCGATTTTGGGGCCCTTTGAGCAATATTGGAGAATGGCTGCCGAGGGCCGGTAGATTCGAGGTTTGTGGTCAAAGGCAAAGCCGTAGGCCGATCGTTGGTGGTGCTGTGGGTGGGGTACCATGTGAGGGTTAGGGCCAGCCCAAGTTTTCAGTGGTCACTCTTTGCATGTGTTTTGCAGTCTCAGTCGTTCGGATTTTGGGGCCCTTTGAGCAATATTGGAGAATGGCTGCCGAGGGCCGGTAGATTCGAGGTTTGTGGTCAAAGGCAAAGCCGTAGGCCGATCGTTGGTGGTGCTGTGGGTGGGGTACCATGTGAGGGTTAGGGCCAGCCAAAGTTTTCAGTGGTCACTCTTTGCATGTGTTTTGCAGTCTCAGTCGTTCGGATTTTGGGGCCCTTTGAGCAATATTGGAGAATGGCTGCCGAGGGCCGGTAGATTCGAGGTTTGTGGTCAAAGGCAAAGCCATAGGCCGATCGTTGGTGGTGCTGTGGGTGGGGTACCATGTGAGGGTTAGGGCCAGCCAAAGTTTTCAGTGGTCACTCTTTGCATGTGTTTTGCAGTCTCAGTCGTTCGGATTTTGGGGCCCTTTGAGCAATATTGGAGAATGGCTGCCGAGGGCCGGTAGATTCGAGGTTTGTGGTCAAAGGCAAAGCCGTAGGCCGATGGTTGGTGGTGCTGTGGGTGGGGTACCATGTGAGGGTTAGGGCCAGCCCAAGTTTTCAGTGGTCACTCTTTGCATGTGTTTTGGAGTCTCAGTCGTTCGGATTTTGGGGCCCTTTGAGCAATATTGGAGAATGGCTGCCGAGGGCCGGTAGATTCGAGGTTTGTGGTCAAAGGCAAAGCCGTAGGCCGATCGTTGGTGGTGCTGTGGGTGGGGTACCATGTGAGGGTTAGGGCCAGCCCAAGTTTTCAGTGGTCACTCTTTGCATGTGTTTTGCAGTCTCAGTCGTTCCGATTTTGGGGCCCTTTGAGCAATATTGGAGAATGGCTGCCGAGGGCCGGTAGATTCGAGGTTTGTGGTCAAAGGCAAAGCCGTAGGCCGATCGTTGGTGGTGCTGTGGGTGGGGTACCATGTGAGGGTTAGGGCCAGCCCAAGTTTTCAGTGGTCACTCTTTGCATGTGTTTTGCAGTCTCAGTCGTTCGGATTTTGGGGCCCTTTGAGCAATATTGGAGAATGGCTGCCGAGGGCCGGTAGATTCGAGTTTTGTGGTCAAAGGCAAAGCCGTAGGCCGATCGTTGGTGGTGCTGTGGGTGGGGTACCATGTGAGGGTTAGGGCCAGCCCAAGTTTTCAGTGGTCACTCTTTGCATGTGTTTTGCAGTCTCAGTCGTTCGGATTTTGGGGCCCTTTGAGCAATACTGGAGAATGGCTGCCGAGGGCCGGTAGATTCGAGGTTTGTGGTCAAAGGCAAAGCCGTAGGCCGATCGTTGGTGGTGCTGTGGGTGGGGTACCATGTGAGGGTTAGGGCCAGCCCAAGTTTTCAGTGGTCACTCTTTGCATGTGTTTTGCAGTCTCAGTCGTTCGGATTTTGGGGCCCTTTGAGCACTATTGGAGAATGGCTGCCGAGGGCCGGTAGATTCGAGGTTTGTGGTCAAAGGCAAAGCCGTAGGCCGATCGTTGGTGGTGCTGTGGGTGGGGTACCATGTGAGGGTTAGGGTCAGCCCAAGTTTTCAGTGGTCACTCTTTGCATGTGTTTTGGAGTCTCAGTCTTTCGGATTTTGGGGCCCTTTGAGCAATATTGGAGAATGGCTGCCGAGGGCCGGTAGATTCGAGGTTTGTGGTCAAAGGCAAAGCCGTAGGCCGATGGTTGGTGGTGCTGTGGGTGGGGTACCATGTGAGGGTTAGGGCCAGCCAAAGTTTTCAGTGGTCACTCTTTGCATGTGTTTTGCAGTCTCAGTCGTTCGGATTTTGGGGCCCTTTGAGCAATATTGGAGAATGGCTGCCGAGGGCCGGTAGATTCGAGGTTTGTGGTCAAAGGCAAAGCCGTAGGCCGATCGTTGGTGGTGCTGTGGGTGGGGTACCATGTGAGGGTTAGGGCCAGCCAAAGTTTTCAGTGGTCACTCTTTGCATGTGTTTTGCAGTCTCAGTCGTTCGGATTTTGGGGCCCTTTGAGCAATATTGGAGAATGGCTGCCGAGGGCCGGTAGATTCGAGGTTTGTGGTCAAAGGCAAAGCCGTAGGCCGATCGTTGGTGGTGCTGTGGGTGGGGTACCATGTGAGGGTTAGGGCCAGCCCAAGTTTTCAGTGGTCACTCTTTGCATGTGTTTTGCAGTCTCAGTCGTTCGGATTTTGGGGCCCTTTGAGCAATATTGGAGAATGGCTGCCGAGGGCCGGTAGATTCGAGGTTTGTGGTCAAAGGCAAAGCCGTAGGCCGATGGTTGGTGGTGCTGTGGGTGGGGTACCATGTGAGGGTTAGGGCCAGCCCAAGTTTTCAGTGGTCACTCTTTGCATGTGTTTTGGAGTCTCAGTCGTTCGGATTTTGGGGCCCTTTGAGCAATATTGGAGAATGGCTGCCGAGGGCCGGTAGATTCGAGGTTTGTGGTCAAAGGCAAAGCCGTAGGCCGATGGTTGGTGGTGCTGTGGGTGGGGTACCATGTGAGGGTTAGGGCCAGCCAAAGTTTTCAGTGGTCACTCTTTGCATGTGTTTTGCAGTCTCAGTCGTTCGGATTTTGGGGCCCTTTGAGCAATATTGGAGAATGGCTGCCGAGGGCCGGTAGATTCGAGGTTTGTGGTCAAAGGCAAAGCCGTAGGCCGATCGTTGGTGGTGCTGTGGGTGGGGTACCATGTGAGGGTTAGGGCCAGCCCAAGTTTTCAGTGGTCACTCTTTGCATGTGTTTTGCAGTCTCAGTCGTTCGGATTTTGGGGCCCTTTGAGCAATATTGGAGAATGGCTGCCGAGGGCCGGTAGATTCGAGGTTTGTGGTCAAAGGCAAAGCCGTAGGCCGATCGTTGGTGGTGCTGTGGGTGGGGTACCATGTGAGGGTTAGGGCCAGCCCAAGTTTTCAGTGGTCACTCTTTGCATGTGTTTTGCAGTCTCAGTCGTTCGGATTTTGGGGCCCTTTGAGCAATATTGGAGAATGGCTGCCGAGGGCCGGTAGATTCGAGGTTTGTGGTCAAAGGCAAAGCCGTAGGCCGATGGTTGGTGGTGCTGTGGGTGGGGTACCATGTGAGGGTTAGGGCCAGCCAAAGTTTTCAGTGGTCACTCTTTGCATGTGTTTTGCAGTCTCAGTCGTTCGGATTTTGGGGCCCTTTGAGCAATATTGGAGAATGGCTGCCGAGGGCTGGTAGATTCGAGGTTTGTGGTCAAAGGCAAAGCCGTAGGCCGATCGTTGGTGGTGCTGTGGGTGGGGTACCATGTGAGGGTTAGGGCCAGCCAAAGTTTTCAGTGGTCACTCTTTGCATGTGTTTTGGAGTCTCAGTCGTTCGGATTTTGGGGCCCTTTGAGCAATATTGGAGAATGGCTGCCGAGGGCCGGTAGATTCGAGGTTTGTGGTCAAAGGCAAAGCCGTAGGCCGATGGTTGGTGGTGCTGTGGGTGGGGTACCATGTGAGGGTTAGGGCCAGCCAAAGTTTTCAGTGGTCACTCTTTGCATGTGTTTTGCAGTCTCAGTCGTTCGGATTTTGGGGCCCTTTGAGCAATATTGGAGAATGGCTGCCGAGGGCCGGTAGATTCGAGGTTTGTGGTCAAAGGCAAAGCCGTAGGCCGATCGTTGGTGGTGCTGTGGGTGGGGTACCATGTGAGGGTTAGGGCCAGCCCAAGTTTTCAGTGGTCACTCTTTGCATGTGTTTTGCAGTCTCAGTCGTTCGGATTTTGGGGCCCTTTGAGCAATATTGGAGAATGGCTGCCGAGGGCCGGTAGATTCGAGGTTTGTGGTCAAAGGCAAAGCCGTAGGCCGATGGTTGGTGGTGCTGTGGGTGGGGTACCATGTGAGGGTTAGGGCCAGCCCAAGTTTTCAGTGGTCACTCTTTGCATGTGTTTTGCAGTCTCAGTCGTTCGGATTTTGGGGCCCTTTGAGCAATATTGGAGAATGGCTGCCGAGGGCCGGTAGATTCGAGGTTTGTGGTCAAAGGCAAAGCCGTAGGCCGATCGTTGGTGGTGCTGTGGGTGGGGTACCATGTGAGGGTTAGGGCCAGCCCAAGTTTTCAGTGGTCACTCTTTGCATGTGTTTTGCAGTCTCAGTCGTTCGGATTTTGGGGCCCTTTGAGCAATATTGGAGAATGGCTGCCGAGGGCCGGTAGATTCGAGGTTTGTGGTCAAAGGCAAAGCCGTAGGCCGATGGTTGGTGGTGCTGTGGGTGGGGTACCATGTGAGGGTTAGGGCCAGCCCAAGTTTTCAGTGGTCACTCTTTGCATGTGTTTTGCAGTCTCAGTCGTTCGGATTTTGGGGCCCTTTGAGCAATATTGGAGAATGGCTGCCGAGGGCCGGTAGATTCGAGGTTTGTGGTCAAAGGCAAAGCCAGTAGGCCGATCGTTGGTGGTGCTGTGGGTGGGGTACCATGTGAGGGTTAGGGCCAGCCCAAGTTTTCAGTGGTCACTCTTTGCATGTGTTTTGCAGTCTCAGTCGTTCGGATTTTGGGGCCCTTTGAGCAATATTGGAGAATGGCTGCCGAGGGCCGGTAGATTCGAGGTTTGTGGTCAAAGGCAAAGCCGTAGGCCGATGGTTGGTGGTGCTGTGGGTGGGGTACCATGTGAGGGTTAGGGCCAGCCCAAGTTTTCAGTGGTCACTCTTTGCATGTGTTTTGCAGTCTCAGTCGTTCGGATTTTGGGGCCCTTTGAGCAATATTGGAGAATGGCTGCCGAGGGCCGGTAGATTCGAGGTTTGTGGTCAAAGGCAAAGCCGTAGGCCGATCGTTGGTGGTGCTGTGGGTGGGGTACCATGTGAGGGTTAGGGCCAGCCCAAGTTTTCAGTGGTCACTCTTTGCATGTGTTTTGCAGTCTCAGTCGTTCGGATTTTGGGGCCCTTTGAGCAATATTGGAGAATGGCTGCCGAGGGCCGGTAGATTCGAGGTTTGTGGTCAAAGGCAAAGCCGTAGGCCGATGGTTGGTGGTGCTGTGGGTGGGGTACCATGTGAGGGTTAGGGCCAGCCCAAGTTTTCAGTGGTCACTCTTTGCATGTGTTTTGCAGTCTCAGTCGTTCGGATTTTGGGGCCCTTTGAGCAATATTGGAGAATGGCTGCCGAGGGCCGGTAGATTCGAGGTTTGTGGTCAAAGGCAAAGCCGTAGGCCGATCGTTGGTGGTGCTGTGGGTGGGGTACCATGTGAGGGTTAGGGCCAGCCAAAGTTTTCAGTGGTCACTCTTTGCATGTGTTTTGCAGTCTCAGTCGTTCGGATTTTGGGGCCCTTTGAGCAATATTGGAGAATGGCTGCCGAGGGCCGGTAGATTCGAGGTTTGTGGTCAAAGGCAAAGCCGTAGGCCGATCGTTGGTGGTGCTGTGGGTGGGGTACCATGTGAGGGTTAGGGCCAGCCAAAGTTTTCAGTGGTCACTCTTTGCATGTGTTTTGCAGTCTCAGTCGTTCGGATTTTGGGGCCCTTTGAGCAATATTGGAGAATGGCTGCCGAGGGCCGGTAGATTCGAGGTTTGTGGTCAAAGGCAAAGCCGTAGGCCGATCGTTGGTGGTGCTGTGGGTGGGGTACCATGTGAGGGTTAGGGCCAGCCCAAGTTTTCAGTGGTCACTCTTTGCATGTGTTTTGCAGTCTCAGTCGTTCGGATTTTGGGGCCCTTTGAGCAATATTGGAGAATGGCTGCCGAGGGCCGGTAGATTCGAGGTTTGTGGTCAAAGGCAAAGCCGTAGGCCGATGGTTGGTGGTGCTGTGGGTGGGGTACCATGTGAGGGTTAGGGCCAGCCCAAGTTTTCAGTGGTCACTCTTTGCATGTGTTTTGCAGTCTCAGTCGTTCGGATTTTGGGGCCCTTTGAGCAATATTGGAGAATGGCTGCCGAGGGCCGGTAGATTCGAGGTTTGTGGTCAAAGGCAAAGCCGTAGGCCGATCGTTGGTGGTGCTGTGGGTGGGGTACCATGTGAGGGTTAGGGCCAGCCCAAGTTTTCAGTGGTCACTCTTTGCATGTGTTTTGCAGTCTCAGTCGTTCGGATTTTGGGGCCCTTTGAGCAATATTGGAGAATGGCTGCCGAGGGCCGGTAGATTCGAGGTTTGTGGTCAAAGGCAAAGCCGTAGGCCGATGGTTGGTGGTGCTGTGGGTGGGGTACCATGTGAGGGTTAGGGCCAGCCAAAGTTTTCAGTGGTCACTCTTTGCATGTGTTTTGCAGTCTCAGTCGTTCGGATTTTGGGGCCCTTTGAGCAATATTGGAGAATGGCTGCCGAGGGCCGGTAGATTCGAGGTTTGTGGTCAAAGGCAAAGCCATAGGCCGATCGTTGGTGGTGCTGTGGGTGGGGTACCATGTGAGGGTTAGGGCCAGCCCAAGTTTTCAGTGGTCACTCTTTGCATGTGTTTTGCAGTCTCAGTCGTTCGGATTTTGGGGCCCTTTGAGCAATATTGGAGAATGGCTGCCGAGGGCCGGTAGATTCGAGGTTTGTGGTCAAAGGCAAAGCCGTAGGCCGATGGTTGGTGGTGCTGTGGGTGGGGTACCATGTGAGGGTTAGGGCCAGCCAAAGTTTTCAGTGGTCACTCTTTGCATGTGTTTTGCAGTCTCAGTCGTTCGGATTTTGGGGCCCTTTGAGCAATATTGGAGAATGGCTGCCGAGGGCCGGTAGATTCGAGGTTTGTGGTCAAAGGCAAAGCCGTAGGCCGATCGTTGGTGGTGCTGTGGGTGGGGTACCATGTGAGGGTTAGGGCCAGCCCAAGTTTTCAGTGGTCACTCTTTGCATGTGTTTTGCAGTCTCAGTCGTTCCGATTTTGGGGCCCTTTGAGCAATATTGGAGAATGGCTGCCGAGGGCCGGTAGATTCGAGGTTTGTGGTCAAAGGCAAAGCCGTAGGCCGATGGTTGGTGGTGCTGTGGGTGGGGTACCATGTGAGGGTTAGGGCCAGCCCAAGTTTTCAGTGGTCACTCTTTGCATGTGTTTTGCAGTCTCAGTCGTTCGGATTTTGGGGCCCTTTGAGCAATATTGGAGAATGGCTGCCGAGGGCCGGTAGATTCGAGGTTTGTGGTCAAAGGCAAAGCCGTAGGCCGATCGTTGGTGGTGCTGTGGGTGGGGTACCATGTGAGGGTTAGGGCCAGCCAAAGTTTTCAGTGGTCACTCTTTGCATGTGTTTTGCAGTCTCAGTCGTTCGGATTTTGGGGCCCTTTGAGCAATATTGGAGAATGGCTGCCGAGGGCCGGTAGATTCGAGGTTTGTGGTCAAAGGCAAAGCCGTAGGCCGATCGTTGGTGGTGCTGTGGGTGGGGTACCATGTGAGGGTTAGGGCCAGCCAAAGTTTTCAGTGGTCACTCTTTGCATGTGTTTTGCAGTCTCAGTCGTTCGGATTTTGGGGCCCTTTGAGCAATATTGGAGAATGGCTGCCGAGGGCCGGTAGATTCGAGGTTTGTGGTCAAAGGCAAAGCCGTAGGCCGATCGTTGGTGGTGCTGTGGGTGGGGTACCATGTGAGGGTTAGGGCCAGCCCAAGTTTTCAGTGGTCACTCTTTGCATGTGTTTTGCAGTCTCAGTCGTTCGGATTTTGGGGCCCTTTGAGCAATATTGGAGAATGGCTGCCGAGGGCCGGTAGATTCGAGGTTTGTGGTCAAAGGCAAAGCCGTAGGCCGATCGTTGGTGGTGCTGTGGGTGGGGTACCATGTGAGGGTTAGGGCCAGCCAAAGTTTTCAGTGGTCACTCTTTGCATGTGTTTTGCAGTCTCAGTCGTTCGGATTTTGGGGCCCTTTGAGCAATATTGGAGAATGGCTGCCGAGGGCCGGTAGATTCGAGATTTGTGGTCAAAGGCAAAGCCGTAGGCCGATCGTTGGTGGTGCTGTGGGTGGGGTACCATGTGAGGGTTAGGGCCAGCCCAAGTTTTCAGTGGTCACTCTTTGCATGTGTTTTGCAGTCTCAGTCGTTCGGATTTTGGGGCCCTTTGAGCAATATTGGAGAATGGCTGCCGAGGGCCGGTAGATTCGAGGTTTGTGGTCAAAGGCAAAGCCGTAGGCCGATGGTTGGTGGTGCTGTGGGTGGGGTACCATGTGAGGGTTAGGGCCAGCCAAAGTTTTCAGTGGTCACTCTTTGCATGTGTTTTGCAGTCTCAGTCGTTCGGATTTTGGGGCCCTTTGAGCAATATTGGAGAATGGCTGCCGAGGGCCGGTAGATTCGAGGTTTGTGGTCAAAGGCAAAGCCGTAGGCCGATGGTTGGTGGTGCTGTGGGTGGGGTACCATGTGAGGGTTAGGGCCAGCCCAAGTTTTCAGTGGTCACTCTTTGCATGTGTTTTGCAGTCTCAGTCGTTCGGATTTTGGGGCCCTTTGAGCAATATTGGAGAATGGCTGCCGAGGGCCGGTAGATTCGAGGTTTGTGGTCAAAGGCAAAGCCGTAGGCCGATCGTTGGTGGTGCTGTGGGTGGGGTACCATGTGAGGGTTAGGGCCAGCCCAAGTTTTCAGTGGTCACTCTTTGCATGTGTTTTGCAGTCTCAGTCGTTCGGATTTTGGGGCCCTTTGAGCAATATTGGAGAATGGCTGCCGAGGGCCGGTAGATTCAAGGTTTGTGGTCAAAGGCAAAGCCGTAGGCCGATCGTTGGTGGTGCTGTGGGTGGGGTACCATGTGAGGGTTAGGGCCAGCCAAAGTTTTCAGTGGTCACTCTTTGCATGTGTTTTGCAGTCTCAGTCGTTCGGATTTTGGGGCCCTTTGAGCAATATTGGAGAATGGCTGCCGAGGGCCGGTAGATTCGAGGTTTGTGGTCAAAGGCAAAGCCGTAGGCCGATCGTTGGTGGTGCTGTGGGTGGGGTACCATGTGAGGGTTAGGGCCAGCCCAAGTTTTCAGTGGTCACTCTTTGCATGTGTTTTGCAGTCTCAGTCGTTCGGATTTTGGGGCCCTTTGAGCAATATTGGAGAATGGCTGCCGAGGGCCGGTAGATTCGAGGTTTGTGGTCAAAGGCAAAGCCGTAGGCCGATCGTTGGTGGTGCTGTGGGTGGGGTACCATGTGAGGGTTAGGGCCAGCCAAAGTTTTCAGTGGTCACTCTTTGCATGTGTTTTGGAGTCTCAGTCGTTCGGATTTTGGGGCCCTTTGAGCAATATTGGAGAATGGCTGCCGAGGGCCGGTAGATTCGAGGTTTGTGGTCAAAGGCAAAGCCGTAGGCCGATCGTTGGTGGTGCTGTGGGTGGGGTACCATGTGAGGGTTAGGGCCAGCCAAAGTTTTCAGTGGTCACTCTTTGCATGTGTTTTGCAGTCTCAGTCGTTCGGATTTTGGGGCCCTTTGAGCAATATTGGAGAATGGCTGCCGAGGGCCGGTAGATTCGAGGTTTGTGGTCAAAGGCAAAGCCGTAGGCCGATCGTTGGTGGTGCTGTGGGTGGGGTACCATGTGAGGGTTAGGGCCAGCCCAAGTTTTCAGTGGTCACTCTTTGCATGTGTTTTGGAGTCTCAGTCGTTCGGATTTTGGGGCCCTTTGAGCAATATTGGAGAATGGCTGCCGAGGGCCGGTAGATTCGAGGTTTGTGGTCAAAGGCAAAGCCGTAGGCCGATCGTTGGTGGTGCTGTGGGTGGGGTACCATGTGAGGGTTAGGGCCAGCCCAAGTTTTCAGTGGTCACTCTTTGCATGTGTTTTGCAGTCTCAGTCGTTCGGATTTTGGGGCCCTTTGAGCAATATTGGAGAATGGCTGCCGAGGGCCGGTAGATTCGAGGTTTGTGGTCAAAGGCAAAGCCGTAGGCCGATCGTTGGTGGTGCTGTGGGTGGGGTACCATGTGAGGGTTAGGGCCAGCCCAAGTTTTCAGTGGTCACTCTTTGCATGTGTTTTGCAGTCTCAGTCGTTCGGATTTTGGGGCCCTTTGAGCAATATTGGAGAATGGCTGCCGAGGGCCGGTAGATTCGAGGTTTGTGGTCAAAGGCAAAGCCGTAGGCCGATGGTTGGTGGTGCTGTGGGTGGGGTACCATGTGAGGGTTAGGGCCAGCCAAAGTTTTCAGTGGTCACTCTTTGCATGTGTTTTGCAGTCTCAGTCGTTCGGATTTTGGGGCCCTTTGAGCAATATTGGAGAATGGCTGCCGAGGGCCGGTAGATTCGAGGTTTGTGGTCAAAGGCAAAGCCGTAGGCCGATCGTTGGTGGTGCTGTGGGTGGGGTACCATGTGAGGGTTAGGGCCAGCCCAAGTTTTCAGTGGTCACTCTTTGCATGTGTTTTGCAGTCTCAGTCGTTCGGATTTTGGGGCCCTTTGAGCAATATTGGAGAATGGCTGCCGAGGGCCGGTAGATTCGAGGTTTGTGGTCAAAGGCAAAGCCGTAGGCCGATCGTTGGTGGTGCTGTGGGTGGGGTACCATGTGAGGGTTAGGGCCAGCCCAAGTTTTCAGTGGTCACTCTTTGCATGTGTTTTGCAGTCTCAGTCGTTCGGATTTTGGGGCCCTTTGAGCAATATTGGAGAATGGCTGCCGAGGGCCGGTAGATTCGAGGTTTGTGGTCAAAGGCAAAGCCGTAGGCCGATCGTTGGTGGTGCTGTGGGTGGGGTACCATGTGAGGGTTAGGGCCAGCCCAAGTTTTCAGTGGTCACTCTTTGCATGTGTTTTGCAGTCTCAGTCGTTCGGATTTTGGGGCCCTTTGAGCAATATTGGAGAATGGCTGCCGAGGGCCGGTAGATTCGAGGTTTGTGGTCAAAGGCAAAGCCGTAGGCCGATGGTTGGTGGTGCTGTGGGTGGGGTACCATGTGAGGGTTAGGGCCAGCCCAAGTTTTCAGTGGTCACTCTTTGCATGTGTTTTGGAGTCTCAGTCGTTCGGATTTTGGGGCCCTTTGAGCAATATTGGAGAATGGCTGCCGAGGGCCGGTAGATTCGAGGTTTGTGGTCAAAGGCAAAGCCGTAGGCCGATCGTTGGTGGTGCTGTGGGTGGGGTACCATGTGAGGGTTAGGGCCAGCCAAAGTTTTCAGTGGTCACTCTTTGCATGTGTTTTGCAGTCTCAGTCGTTCGGATTTTGGGGCCCTTTGAGCAATATTGGAGAATGGCTGCCGAGGGCCGGTAGATTCGAGGTTTGTGGTCAAAGGCAAAGCCGTAGGCCGATCGTTGGTGGTGCTGTGGGTGGGGTACCATGTGAGGGTAAGGGCCAGCCAAAGTTTTCAGTGGTCACTCTTTGCATGTGTTTTGCAGTCTCAGTCGTTCGGATTTTGGGGCCCTTTGAGCAATATTGGAGAATGGCTGCCGAGGGCCGGTAGATTCGAGGTTTGTGGTCAAAGGCAAAGCCGTAGGCCGATCGTTGGTCGTGCTGTGGGTGGGGTACCATGTGAGGGTTAGGGCCAGCCAAAGTTTTCAGTGGTCACTCTTTGCATGTGTTTTGCAGTCTCAGTCGTTCGGATTTTGGGGCCCTTTGAGCAATATTGGAGAATGGCTGCCGAGGGCCGGTAGATTCGAGGTTTGTGGTCAAAGGCAAAGCCGTAGGCCGATCGTTGGTGGTGCTGTGGGTGGGGTACCATGTGAGGGTTAGGGCCAGCCCAAGTTTTCAGTGGTCACTCTTTGCATGTGTTTTGCAGTCTCAGTCGTTCGGATTTTGGGGCCCTTTGAGCAATATTGGAGAATGGCTGCCGAGGGCCGGTAGATTCGAGGTTTGTGGTCAAAGGCAAAGCCGTAGGCCGATCGTTGGTGGTGCTGTGGGTGGGGTACCATGTGAGGGTTAGGGCCAGCCCAAGTTTTCAGTGGTCACTCTTTGCATGTGTTTTGCAGTCTCAGTCGTTCGGATTTTGGGGCCCTTTGAGCAATATTGGAGAATGGCTGCCGAGGGCCGGTAGATTCGAGGTTTGTGGTCAAAGGCAAAGCCGTAGGCCAATCGTTGGTGGTGCTGTGGGTGGGGTACCATGTGAGGGTTAGGGCCAGCCAAAGTTTTCAGTGGTCACTCTTTGCATGTGTTTTGCAGTCTCAGTCGTTCGGATTTTGGGGCCCTTTGAGCAATATTGGAGAATGGCTGCCGAGGGCCGGTAGATTCGAGGTTTGTGGTCAAAGGCAAAGCCGTAGGCCGATCGTTGGTGGTGCTGTGGGTGGGGTACCATGTGAGGGTTAGGGCCAGCCAAAGTTTTCAGTGGTCACTCTTTGCATGTGTTTTGCAGTCTCAGTCGTTCGGATTTTGGGGCCCTTTGAGCAATATTGGAGAATGGCTGCCGAGGGCCGGTAGATTCGAGGTTTGTGGTCAAAGGCAAAGCCGTAGGCCGATCGTTGGTGGTGCTGTGGGTGGGGTACCATGTGAGGGTTAGGGCCAGCCCAAGTTTTCAGTGGTCACTCTTTGCATGTGTTTTGCAGTCTCAGTCGTTCGGATTTTGGGGCCCTTTGAGCAATATTGGAGAATGGCTGCCGAGGGCCGGTAGATTCGAGGTTTGTGGTCAAAGGCAAAGCCGTAGGCCGATCGTTGGTGGTGCTGTGGGTGGGGTACCATGTGAGGGTTAGGGCCAGCCCAAGTTTTCAGTGGTCACTCTTTGCATGTGTTTTGCAGTCTCAGTCGTTCGGATTTTGGGGCCCTTTGAGCAATATTGGAGAATGGCTGCCGAGGGCCGGTAGATTCGAGGTTTGTGGTCAAAGGCAAAGCCGTAGGCCGATCGTTGGTGGTGCTGTGGGTGGGGTACCATGTGAGGGTTAGGGCCAGCCCAAGTTTTCAGTGGTCACTCTTTGCATGTGTTTTGCAGTCTCAGTCGTTCGGATTTTGGGGCCCTTTGAGCAATATTGGAGAATGGCTGCCGAGGGCCGGTAGATTCGAGGTTTGTGGTCAAAGGCAAAGCCGTAGGCCGATGGTTGGTGGTGCTGTGGGTGGGGTACCATGTGAGGGTTAGGGCCTGCCCAAATGTTCAGTGGTCACTCTTTGCATGTGTTTTGCAGTCTCAGTCGTTCGGATTTTGGGGCCCTTTGAGCAATATTGGAGAATGGCTGCCGAGGGCCGGTAGATTCGAGTTTTGTGGTCAAACGCAAAGCCGTACGCCGATCGTTGGTGGTGCTGTGGGTTGTGTAACCCTAAACCCTAAACCCAACCCTAACCCTAATCCTAAACCCTAACCCTATCCCTAACTCTAACCCTAACCTTAAACCCTAACCCTAAACCTAACCCTAACCCTAATGACCGTAACCCTAACCCTAGTGACTCTAATCCTAACGCTAACCCTAATCCTAATGACCCTAACCCCTAACCCTAACCCTAACCCACAAAACAGAGCATAAATTGTTGAGAAAAAGGAAGAAATGGTTCAAGCATCCAGAGAAGCATATTGAGGAGGGTCTCAGTATCAGTGGTGGAGGATGGAGGACTCCAGGGCTGGCTGTTATGCCTGGTGCTGCTGCCTCCCATTTTACCCATCACCAAGGGAAACATGACCCAATTGCACTGATCACCCAAATGCAAACTGCTGAAGCAAGGGGCTTAGCAGAAGACACTCCCGGCAGTGATAGGTGCTCCTTGCTTCTCACTGCTATAAATCAGAAACAATTCCTTGTAGTCAACAGAGTTGAAACAGAGAACAGGGAGGAAGACTACAGTGCCACCGTGTTCAAGCAGTCAGCACAGTGCACAGTTGTTAACAAAATAATTATATTTACCTCCAGGATTCCTAAGCATTACTCCCTTCCTCACACTTTTATCCCAGGCACCTAGCTGAGATCTTTACCCTCCTTGAATACTGCTGGCAAAAGGCAACCATCCAGACCCCAAGCAAACTGGATAATATTTTGGTAGAGACAGTCTGAACTATCTCAGATGCTGTGGCGCGTGATAACCACCTCACAGATTTGCCCGTTAGCACTTCTTCCAGCCCAAATAAACTTTGACTTTACTTCAGAATTGATCTCTTAACCCAGGAACTCTGCCGTTTCCCTGGGCAGCCCACCCTCCCACAAGAATTTAACCCTCCCTGGAACTGAGTTTAGAATCCCCAGTCCTGAGATTCAATCAGCTTGGGCACGTCCCACGTCCGGCTGGCTCATAGTCAGGCAGGTGGGAGCCAGGGCTACCAAAATGCTGCTGCTTTAAAAAGGCTGAAGGTAAAAGCCACGCTACAACTAACGTCACCGAGGCACAGAAATAGCAGGCCTGAGTGAAGGGAAGAGAATGAGAGTGTGAAGAGGGCATAGATTTCAAACACACTTGGCTGGGCAGTCCGCTCCCGCTGTTGCCTTTCCAAGTAGGATGGATCACGGGAACCTCTCGCTGCCTGCCCACGAAGGAGGATCGCGAAGGAGGATTTTTTGCTTTTTCTTTTTTTTTTTCCCATTTTTAAGTCTCATTTTGAATAGGACTATATTTGGTTTTATTTCTTGTATGAAACTTCATCTGCTGGATTTAAAAGCAAGGTTTGAGGACTGTAAGATGCTTGAATGGCTGCTTGGAATAATAAACTCTGCCTTGTGTGTGAGTGTCTGCATCTACCTACAAGTGCAACTGTGTCTTTACAGCAATGCAATATTTCAACGGCTTGCTTCCTTTTCCTGGTCTCGGAGTGAGGACTTGGCTAGCTGCGGGCTCTGTCTGCGGACAGGTGACGTGCCTGAGCTGAACAATTTCTGCAGGAATTTTATGAATGAAGGAGAAGGCAGACTGAGTGGAAGAAAAGCAGAGCCGGTAGTTGCGGTGTGCTGAGCTGTCTGCAGCAGGAGCTGTCACACCAGAGGAACAGCACGGACATACTGTTTGCTACAAGTGCCCGGAACACAAAGTGAGGTAGCTACAAGAAGGCAGCACCTGGACCAGGGAAACGTGCTCCTGAAAATGAGCTATCAGAATTCCAATTGAGTTTTATAGCTGCATGTGTGACTAGCTCCAGTCTGTAGCATCCCACGCAGAGCCATTTGTTCCCAACAAGTAGAGGAGCAGGCAGAGCTCCCTGACTACCCTTGTTCCCTCCACCTACGACGCTTTCGCTACCAGCACAGCTCATACCTGAGCATCAACAAGGTGGACAGTGAGGAAGTCAGTGAATGTACAGTTGGCTACATATACCCAAATCTAAGCAGGAGGAGACCACACACCACAGCAGGGGAGGGAGGAAGTAGACGGGGTTCTGCATTTTCCAAGAATGTCAAGGTGCTGGTGAAACTGCTGGGGACCATCTCAGATGAAGGACATCCTATGGGAGCCCTGATCACTGCAGGACCACCCTTCATCTCTCCTGTACCCAAGGAACTCTGGTGGGAGATGGGCTCTATGTTTTGTGGATTTTTTTTGTCCCTACTTTTCACCAATAGTTAAGCAAGAAAAAGTCTCCTTCTATCTGTTATTCCTCTTTTATGCAGAATTTTTTCATGACATCTCTGTAGCACCCATCGCCTGCAGCAGGTGGTAAGGCAGAGAAAGTGAAGGCAAGTCATGAACATTGTCCATCATCAAGTGCTACAGAGGTCACTTTCAGGGCCTTTGGTACAAGGGCATCAGAGCTGGGAATGGTGCTATAATCCTGCTGCCAAGGAGCAAGTGGAAGGAAAAAAGCAAAGGAGTTAGAGATGGTACAGAAGTGGACATCGAATTTTACCGGGAAAAGCAGCAAAACACAGGAAATTCCTGGGAGAAAGCAAACCCAAGCTGCCCTGTGATATGAGGAAGAAGGAAGCCTTTGCTTGCTGAGCCCCTCAAGGGCAAGGTGGTCCAGCACATCTCACAATGTTTTCCAAAGAAAAGAGGCAATCCGAGCTCCATAAAATATGTAACGCAAACAGTAGTGTAGAAGGACCTATAGGCTGGCATAAACTTCTGGTGTTCCTTAAATCCCGGCATTTTAGCTAAATCTTCAAGGTATGTATTGGGAAGGCTTGAATTCCCTTTGTCTACATCCAGAGCCAGTATAAATTCAAAGAAAGACAACCACAATTTCTACAGTGTTGATCTCCTGAAGAGCTCCCACGCACAGAGGGACTCTGCCTAACACACTGCAGAGCAATCTCACACTTTGCTGCATGAGGTAGCTAAGACATGGTGTCCACAGTGTAAAATAGGAAAATCTCCATGATCACACTTGACAGCATGAAAAAAAAAAAAACATCCCTCTGTTTAATGAAATGTAAAACCTACACTGCAACCTACACCTTGCTCTGCAGATAAGAAAAAGTTTTGTAGTTTTTTTTTTTTTTTTTTTGGTCTATCACTCAACTGCCATTTGAATCTGCAGCCCAGAATGTAGCAGGAATTTCTCATTCAAGGGACAATACTCTATGAAAACAGTGCAGAAATGCTGGACGAGATTTGGAGTGTAAAAGATAGATTTGGCTGTGAGTGGTAAATCCAAAGGGGTTTTTTTTCCTTTTTTTTTCGGGGGGGGGGGGGGGGGGTCATTTATTCATTGTATTTAAGACCTTAGCAAAGGGGTTTAAAAAATCATGCTGACAGGTCTGTAAAATACTATGATTTTAGGAAGGACAATTCTCTTCTCCAACCTCAAACTAACTTTAAAAATATCAGCAAGAAGGTCCAGTGACTCAAGTAAAATCTTTCTTCACTTTTCCAGTGACACACTAAGACATTCTGCAAAGCTGTTCTCTTGTAATGATAGCACCAGAGCTTTGGTACATGCAAATAGGGTAGATGCATACTCAGGGATAGGTAAGTTCTAAATGGTAATTTTTGTTCCTCTGGCAGATTTCTAACACTGTTTTTTAACATCTTTCCTCTAGTTGAGAAGAGAGGTTTTCCTTAGAGGAGGCTCTGCTAAAAAATTGTTCACCATCTCCTAGTAGCTGCATTTCTCAGAGCAGAAAGAAGAGAATTTCCAGCTCCAGTGGCATGAACAGAGCAGACTGGAGCCAGGGCCAGGCAATGTCTTCAGCTGGAGTGTCTTTGCCAGAAAAGGATGACGTTTTTGTTTACCCAGAGTATTTGCAAATCCACTCATAAATTTAAGAATACTTCAGGAAATTTTTTTTCCCTCCTCTTTTTTTCCTTTTTTTCAAATTCTGAATTGTCTCTTTTCAGCCTTCAGAAGGCAAACCATCACACTTTCTCTCTTCATTATAAAGTTTTATTCATTCTGTGTTTTGAACTAAATGGACAGAGGATTTTAAAAATCAAGCCTAAGCAAATAATTTTAACGGTCATTAGAGTCAATCACATATCAAGTTGTTGCTGTCACTAGCTTAAAGCTGTCTAGGAAGGCAAAAAAATAACACAATAGCAGCAGATATCTTAAAATACCATTGAAAGAACCTGCCTCAGTGATAAACTGAAACATCCACAAACACAGCACCAGAGAGGACTTGCCATGCAGCCCTGGCTGTTACTCCTGCCCTGGCTGATTCAGGCATCACCTGTTTCACACAGGTATCTTTTAACTCCCAGAATAGTGTTAATTCTCTGGCACCAGCTATAGATAGGTCCAAACCACAAACTTTTTAAATCCATCCAATACAGAGCATGGAAATCACTGCAGAGTGCTTGGGCTCATGGGGAGAGTGGGAGAAACCCATAGTCACACAGCACCAGATCTGGAAAGGGCTCTTGGTTTAATCGCTCTCCTTCTTATCTTCCATATATCAGACCAGACCCCAGCAGAAATAGGGATATGCTGCAGTGATCGGGAATGTTACCAGGCTCGCCTTGGGCAGCAGGGACTCGACGTATCATCATCCTAAAGTAAATCCCTCTTTGCTTCATATAAATGGAGCAGGGAAAGCAAGCACTGCTCAGCATTAATGACAACATGTAAGGGAAGAGTTGAGATACCACCAGATCTGAGGCATTAGACGAGTGGGAGAAAGAGGTTACTGTACAGTGTGTCTGTACCAGTACTTCTGATACAGCAGCTACCATAAGCTTCTCACACCAGCTTAAAAACAAGTTGCACAACCACAAGCACTCCAAGCTAAGGCACATAAATACAATTAACAAATGGCACCTATATTCTTTTATCCAGCATTTACTAAAGATTAATTTTTCCTTTGCTTTGATCTGCTTCAACTGGTTGCAGAAGAATGGATAACTTTTGAGATAAAGTGAAAAAAGGAATCATCGCCAAAGACCTGGCTACCTGTAGGATTAACTTCCCTTGAAAAGAAGAAAAGGATTGTACTTCATGTTGAAGCAGTAAAGCCACCAGGTGCACTTTTCCCTCTCATGATCTCTCAGTCAATTCATCCACACTGTCACCAAACTAACAGTGTCATAGATCTGCCCCACAACACTTTTTGCTCCTCAGTTAATGAGTATAGGGAAGAAAAAAGGACAGATATGGGAACAATTCACTAGCACCACTACAGAGATAGGATGCTCTGGGCAACTGATAAATTAACAGTGTATTAGAAGTTACAAGTTCCACAAATTCATGCAGTGGAGACAGGTCTCATTTGCTGTATTAACAGACTGGGAGAGCGCACCTGTCATGATGCAGTGATCCTGAACTGTAGGAATAAAGGCAGTATGTATTGATAGCACAGAACGATTGATGGAGACAGGCTGGTTATCACTCAAACCATGGAGTAAACATAGCCCCGAGTATGCTAGATAAGCACGGGACTTTCTACAGACCCCCTTGCTTGCAAGATCTCCTGGAAAAGAGATGAGTGGTGTAAAACAGAGGTTGTTATCTCCTTACCATGTAACTTATCGCGTAGTAATATGTTAAATATAACTAATCAATCAGGTAATTCCATACGTTATGCGAGATAAGAAAAAGGTATATAACTGTGTGTAACAGTAGAAAAAAACAGAGTTAGTTTGGATCAAACTGTTTCCCCGTCCTTCGTGCAAATGGTGACCTCGACGTGATGCTGGACGTGACGCAGGGGAACCCGACGTAACGCTGTTTAGGAGTTGCTGAAAGAAGCATGCGGCCGCAGTCTTTTATAATTTCGAATATTAGGCTGAAAGGAAGCCTGGAAGTGGGTGGCCACCTCATATTGCACGAGCAGACACTCCTTCTGCCGCTTCTGCAGTTCCCAGCGCCCCTCCGCTACCAGAAGGAAGAGCGTAGAAACACACTCCCCCCTGTCAGAACAGTAGCCAAAGTAACCATACCGGATTTGCCGAACGACGATCCGTTCGAGTCCGATCCTTTCGATCCGGGGGGAGAGCTAGACCTGTTTCGTGATGATCACGATCCATACGCGATGCCACGCGGCAGGGTGCTTTCGGATCTACAGGCTGCCCGCAAATAAAAAAAAAAAAAAACAAAAAAACTGGACACATGCGATCTCAAAGGACAGACCATTGAAACAATGTAAACTTAAAAACGGGTGTTAACAGGTCTTATTGACAAAGGCGCCGATGTTACCGTAATCTCCCAAGCTAAGTGGCCGAGCCAGTCAAAATTAATTCGCACTGCACAGCCATTAGCAGGAATAGGGGGAATTGGTAACAGCTATCAGAGTGAAGATATTTTTCAAATCATTGGTCCAGAGAACAGGGTAGCTAGTGTTAGACCTTTTTTATTGCCAGTGCCATTGAATCTGTGGGGAAGGGATTTGTTTTTAACAAGGGTCACTGTAGAGGGGCGTGAAATCCCACAAATAACCTGGAAAACACAGGATCCAGTGCGGGTGAACCAGTGGCCCTTATCAGAAGAAAAACTTAACGCCCTAGAACAATTGCTACAAATTCAATTAAAAAAAGGCCATATAGTCCCAACTTTCAATCCGTGGAATACTCCTATTTTTGTAATTAAGAAAAAAACAGGTGGTTGGAGATTATTGCATGATTTATGAAAAGTTAATGCTGTTATGGAGCCCGCGGGAAAGAAATTTGATTGTTATTGATTCAAAAGATTGCTTTTTTGATATTCCTTTACATCATGATGATGCACCTAAATTTGCCTTTTCTGTGCCTAGCACCTCTCAAATGCTACCATTGGACGGTTTTACCTCAGGGCATGAAAAATTGCCCCACAATTTGCCAATGATATGTGGCCAAAATATTGGCCCAAGTACGTCTTGAATTTCCAACTGTAATATTGTATCATTATATGGATGATCTGTTAATTGCTGCTGCCGCTGAGGGTGAGTTACAAAAAGAAATAGAATCTGTGTTAACTGCCATCGATCAGGCAGGTTTGAAAGTTTCACCAGAAAAAAATTCAAAAACAGGCCTCCTGAAATTGTGTAGGGTGGAAAGTTAACAATCATTCCATAATTCCGCAAATGCTATCGATTAATACTCAGCCACACTGCACGCTGCTCAAAAACTTTTGGGATCTATTAATTGGTTGCGACCGCTTTTGGGTATTTCAAATTCTGAATTGGCTCCTTTATTTGATCTTCTTAAAGGAGACTCAGACTTACTGGCTCCTAGACACTTAACACCCTCTGCGGAATCAGCATTAATTTATTCTTTCAATTAATAATTTTAGAGGATTGTGTAGATTTTTCAGAGGGACACCACTCTTACAGATCTATTGTTGATTCTAGAGTGGATTTTCATGCCCAATCAATCCTTTAGAACTATTTTACAGCAACCAGAGATGTTTTCTCTAATCATTATGAAAGCCAGAGAGCGACTTTTAACTTTTTCCAGCGAATCTTTCTGTACAATTTATATGCCTGTTAGAGAATTGTATCTTTCTTTTCTCCTACAGAATTCACTTCCTTTTCAGATTGCCGTACAGGACTTCACGGGAAAATTTTTCAAATCATTTTCCTCTGCATAAACACTTTCACTTGTCCTTTCCCTTGCAGAAGTTCCAAAGAGAAGTGAAGTTCCTTTACAAGCAATTACTGTGTTTACAGATGGTTCAGGTGCCTCTCATAAAACTATAGTTGTATGGAGAGACCCTGAAACTAAGGATTGGCAATCTGATATCACATTCCACCCATATTCTCCTCAGCTTGTTGAATTAGCAGCTGTGACTAGAGCTTTTTCTCTTTTCAATAACCAGCCTTTTAATATTATTACAGACTCGGCTTATATAGCAGGTATTTTTCTCCGAGCAGAAGCTTCAGTGCTCAGAGAAATTTCCAACTTGCAACTGTATAATCTGCTCAGAGCACAGCCCCGTCCCAGGGTGAAGATAATAAAACTCTTCCACGTATTTTCCTTATTTTTCTTCCATGAGTAACAAAAAAAACCAAAAACAAAACCCCTAACCCAGTTACTTTTTCCTGTAGATTAATTTCTAGCAGGTTATTTCTTCAAAGTATTCAGATTTTCTTTTCACTCAGTATGCATGGGACAGCAGTGTCAGAAGGGTTGTTACTGGTCCCCAACTGGATGAAATAGACTTACAGATTCAGATTTCTGATGAAGATCTTCACTCTTGCAAACTTGACACACTTGCTTCCTGCAAAAAATCACTCTGTGTAGCTTTCCCCAAAGGCAGTCCTTCCAGCAAATGCATTAGCTGAAGTATTTGTGGCCACAAAGGTCACAAAAAGCTGCAGACCATGGAACATTTAATTTCACAACTATTTACTAAAAAATGGAATCCAGCCTCCATACCACGGTAATTATACTCCTTGCAAACCTGTCTCATTTAGAAAGCCTAAATGGAAGGCAATTATCACATTTTGGGGAAACAAAATCTACATCGAATAAAACCTAGCTCATGCAACCATCACCCAAAAGTCCCAGTGAGTTCCCAGGCAGAGGTTAAGGACAAATTCTGCCAGCTGTAGGTTACAGAAGTCAGCTCATCAAAGAGAGCCAGGCATCTGTCTGGAGGGAAAGTGTGGAAGGTTTGGAAAGGCAGCAGTCTGAGGGAGGGAGCTCACAGATTTGTACTTGTCACTGATAACAGTGAGAAACCTCTAAAAAGGTACCCTGAGAAAATTGGTTTATGTAATTACTGAGCTTTATGTCTCTTGCAGTTCCAGGAGGTTCACTCCTACCCTGGATCTCTCAGCACAGAAGAGTCAATACAGGAGTAATGTAACATTCTCTTTGTATGGACACTGCATGATCCACAAGGTATATAAAGTGACCAACTTTAGTTTTTGGTTTCGTGAGAATAAAGCAACCCTGGAAAAGGCAGTGACTGCAGGAAGAGCCTCTCAACAGCAAATCACCCTCACGTGCCTAAGAAGCCACCAGAGCTGGGAAGCAGCAACCACATTCTGTTTTTTATTTCCATAAGGCAATAGAAGCAGCTCATTATTGAAGGCAATGAATTTATCAAGACCATCTATTAAGGGTGCACATATTTTTGTGCAACAATTTGTCTGCAACGATTTCTATAGTATGAATGCATTAAAGATAGTGTGTTGAGGTCTCATTTTAGAGGTAAGGCATCTAGAGGAGATATCTGCAGTTATAAACTACAAGAGTCCTAGCCACAGCCCTGAATTTCCCTAGTGTTGTATAACCTGAAATCCATCATTTAAATAGCACTCCAAGTGAGATTTCAGTGTACCAAATACATAGAAAATAAATGTCAAAGTCTGTTTTATTTAGTGTGTGCACAGGGCAGAGATAATGAATCCACAGAGGTAGAAATCAAAGACTTTTAATACCAGACCTGTCTGCCTTACCAGGATTACTACAGGACTTTGTGCCACCAGCTCCCACAGTTTTCTGCCAAGTCTCACATGTAGAGGGATTTTCTAAAAACATTCTAGTTCCTGAATTCCTTTTAAAACTTGCAGGAAAACCTTGTCTTTCTTATAACAAAAAAACAAACAAAAAAATCACCAAAAAAACTTCTCCAGAAATTCTTCTGTAATATATTGTCCCCTTACATTTCCATTCCACTTTTGGGTTTTGCCCCAACACCATACATCTGAGTTTCTGGAAGTGGCTTCTCTACCTCTCAGGTGGCTACCTCTACCTTTCAATGTGGAAAGCAGGCAAGACCAGTTTGGTTAAGAGAGCCTCAGAAATGCTGCTCCGGAATTTCCTGCTCTGGAAGACAAGAGCAGAGATGTCCATGAATCATGCTTGTACCTGCCCCGGGCACAACATAAAGCAAGATGTCTGTCAATCCACACCAAACCTGGCTTGTGCATGGGAATGAAGCAGTCTCCTGCAAGACCTGCCCTCCAGAATGTCCCAGAGAATATAAAGAGCTTCACACTGTAGTGGATCAGGTTTTTCCTCTCCTCTGCTCACTCCTACTTTATCAAAGGTTAAGAGGAATAAAGTGCACACACCTGAAGAATGTTCACATGCAGTTGTCTACCGCATTCTGAGGCCAATGTTGTAACAGCCGCTCTTTCATCACCAGGCCAGTCAGAACAGAGGCTTTGGCCCCAGATGATAGTCAGTATTTCTCTTGACAGCAGGAATCAAAGGGCTTCTCTTCTACATTACTCCCGATGATTTTTAATATTAAACTCTCTACCACCATGTTTAAGTGCAACAGAGGGTTTACAGTACAAATGCCAACTACGTTTCCTCACATAAAATTACATCTTAAAAGAACTAAAGAGAAACTGGCTGAAGGCAGGTGCCAGAGTGATGAAGCCAACACTGGAACTCTTTATCTTCAAAGAAAAATGATGGGGTAGCTGCTGACTTGATGTGTAGCAATTAAAGACTAATTTACACAGTGCCACTTAGTAACAAGTATAATTATATTCTATTGAGGGTACATATGATAGTAATTGCCTCCAGCTGAGCTGCACTTTGTAACACACAAAAAGGGACTATAATGGTAGGACCAAACATGGGTTTCAGCTAGAAAGTTTATTACTGATCATATCGCAGGAGCTGTTCCCAGTTTTTTGAAGAAAATTGCAGCAACAGCTCGATCTCCTCTGTACAACAGCACAGATCTATAGCAGAGGTGAGAAGAAAGAGAAAGAAATTAAAAATTTCTAGGACAGGTGATTCAAGACGTTGTTTAATTCACAAGCTTTGGTACCTAGAGCTTTAAAAGAAATTTTTACAAAACGCAGAGCCGTGCCAAAGTCTGGGACACAAAGGATGCCACTAGCCTTTGAGGGCCTTCTGGAACCATCTGGAACATACATGGATGTCCTTGTTAGGCTCTGCAGTGTCTTATCTGGGCTATGGTTGCTCCAAAGGACACCAACTTGAAAAAGGAATTTCAAACATATTTATTAAACAAGTGATTCAAGAATTTACCACACCTTATCACTCACCCTGCTCCTATGCCATGGACCTCACCATGGAGAAGTCACACATGTGCTCTCATTTGATCAACACTGGCTCAAGCAGGGTGGCCATAATGTCCTGTGACCCTTGTACCCTGTCCCAGTTGTAAAAATAACTTTATGGGGGATAATACTTCCAGGAAGAAGTCCTGGGACTTTACAAAGCTCAGACAGGCCCCAAGCTCAGTGGGGATGAAAGTCTTGCTTTTCACCTCTGTTCCCCAGGTCAGCAGATGCTTTGTCTCAGCAAGCTTCTTCAAGCAGGCTCTTACTGATGGATCAAGAGATGTCCTGGGCAATCTCCAGAGTGATGGCAATTGAAGCATTGCCTTCCACAAGCTGCACAGAAGCCATCCATAATTAAGTGGGTTTTTTGGGTTTTTTTTTTTCCTGCTGTATGATGCAAAATTGACCGTTTATTCTAGTCAAAGCCCAGGAATACATGTTAAGCCATCTCAGTGAAAGCATGGCAGAAGCCAGTTAAAAGACATTAGCGGCAAGAAAGGAGAATTTCCGTTTTCCTTTATTCAAGACTCCGGAGGAAAAAAAAAAAAAAAAAAAAAAAAAAAAAAAAAAAAAAACAGCCTTGATTCCCAGACACTCCATTCCAAGAGTAACTTCTCCCCCAGCCCAGAGTGCATATCAGCAAGGCCTTAAACTGGAAAGGATCTACCAAAACAACTGAAAAAAACCCTCAAACAATTATCTAGGATTGATTGTTCTTGTAATTGCATCTGGATTTCCACTGAAAACCTCTGGTTCTTCATGCTTCAGTCATACTAGTCAAAATCTTTGCTTTTTCTCCTGTAAGCCTCAATTTATATTCTTGAATGCTTAAGGAGTCAAGGCAGAAGAGAAGGAGGATGCTGTAAGGCAGAATTCATGTCTGCTGCTGGGATCAACCCATGGCCACCCTGCAGAAGTTTTGTCTGTATAAAGCTTATGATACCCACTCTGAGCTTTGAGGAGGAATATCTGTGACCTGCAGGACAGGCTCAGACAGCTATTTTTCAAGGGGATGTGGCAGTGAAGCTATTCCCACATCCGGCTCAGGCTCCTGACTGATGACAGAAGGTAAGATGAGATGACTGAAACATGGTCCAAAGCCACCAGACATGGTCCAAGGTCCAAATACCAAGCCACGAACCCAAACTGACGCCAGAGGGACAGCAAGGCCAGCTAGCACACGACCTGCCCTGACTGGGAAAGGAAGAGACATCAAGTGGTAAAAGGGTTTAATATTTCATTATTCCCTGCATTCCCTGATATTAAATTATTCCCTGTGTGTGCAGATCATCTGAGTTCCTATCCCAGTCAATTAAGTCAGCAGTAGCCTGAATTAGAAATTCTTTAAAAAAAAAAAAATCTGATGGAAAGTAGAAAGTTTCTGCCATGCCATATTACTCCATAAATTGTTCATTCCAGCAGCAAAAGAGAAATATTCCTATAGTGAAGAATAGCAGCAAGCCTGTGCTCTGGCCTGCCTTAAAGCATTCTGCACAGGGCTTTGTCCCTTCTGACGTACCTGCCTCTTCCTTGCTCAGCTGGCACCAAAGCCTTTGAAAATCTGACATGCAGCTTTAAAAACAGCTCAGAAATTCCACTGTGGAGGTTTTGTTTGTTTTTTTTCAAGCTAGCAGGAACCGATTGCTGCAACAGCCATTGATAAAATGACTCAGTTCCTGCATAGCTACAGAAGCAAAATGAAGCAGTAAAGCCTCAGCTGTTCCAATATCTGAAGCTGCTACAAATATCCATGTTAAATGTGAACTTTAGTTTTTCATCGTAAATACTTCCTAATTTGCTGACGGCTCATATTATTTTTATTTCTTCTATATAAGGTAAAAAGAGATGAGTAGGTCCTCTGCTCCCAAACATGTGTCTCTATTACAAAGAACCTTGAAAACATAATTTAGTGTCTAAACAATATCTCAACAACCCAGACCTGGTGGTGGTAGAGCTGTGTAGCTTTTGCTTTAAGTATTAGACTATCCTCCAGCGTTTAAAACCCACAAGTTTCAAGATAAAAGCTGTTTTGTTTTTCTAGGAGAAAACAAATTCTGTTATTGGTTCATTGCCAGGCTTTGCTGGTAACAGATCCCATGTATTTTCACAGAAGTTTAAATACAACACAGAAACTCAACCAATTTGCCAAAACGCATCTTGAATAACACACCAAAAAAATGGCCACACACTTGTCAGGGTGTCAAAATACGTCAAATATTAAGCAGCCCATGGCCTTCAGAAAGTCAGAGTGAGAGTGAATCTTTTTTAGAGACATTTCTGGGCTTTGCATGATGCTCCTGAAGCAGCCATGAAGCAGAAGAAAACCAGAGTCTGGTTAAGAGTGATCATGATTGTAGAGCTATTTTAGTAAACTCTCTCCAAGATGCCTGTCACAAAAAGGGTGTAAGTGTTCTGAGCTTTTACATGTTGAGGACAAATGCAAGGCTGCACGCAGCAGAAGCTGAGACCAGCAGCATTGGCTCAGGCTGGTGCTGCCCAGACCCCTCCTGGTGGTGACAAGGGACATCAGGAGATGACATAAAATAGAAAAATGAAGGAAAGTTGTTAAAACTGATGAAAATAGCATTCTGGGCTTTAAAATTCAGTATCTCTGCACTGACAGCCAGGAAAGGAAAGAACCAATGTGGTATTGGGACTCAGAGGCACATGAGGAGTTCCATGGAGACCTCCTGACACAAAGAGATTCACATCACCAGGCAGGGACCTGCAGCTGGAACTCAGGATACCCCCATACAGCAATACAACCCCATTGCCCTCTTGAGCACAGAACTGCAGTACTCCTGGGTTAGCACAGAACAAGAAAGCCAACACGTGTGACACTCCATGACTCCAGCAGGGGCCAGTATGCCATGGTCATTCTATACCAAAAATGAGGGGCAAGGAGCATGAGTAAGTTCTTGTCTGAAAGACAGCTCAAAGGGAAGCAGCAGGATCCAGCTTCACACAGCACCAGTGAGTCAGCTCTGTAAGGATGGGGGCTCAGGGCTGCTTCACCCCTGAGGCAGAAGCACAGCTGAGAGCCACGGGCACTGGACTGGTACCAGGGGGCTGACCTTTACAAAAACTGCAATGCAGAAAAGACTGAGGGAACAGTTTGTACCTGCTATTTCCTACCCTTACAGAGCTTCAGAGCAGGAACTTGGTACCCGGCCCACAAGCATATAATGCTGTCCCTCAAAAGGAGTCATGTTACTACGATTCTTCTTTGTTGGGAAGAGATGGAAAATACAACTCCATTTTCCTGAAATGATCCTTTCTCCCCATACTTGCAGTGTTCATAGCACATGGGCTGTAACAGGTACAAGGATACAGATACTCCTCTCTCCTGCTAAATGATCTCAGCCTGAGCTGTTGGTAGTGAGTCAAGCAGGCACAAACACACCAAGCACCAAGGGGTTGAGGCAGACAGGGAATATCATCCACAAAGTGCTTTCAATAGCCCAGATGCAGAAGCAGACAACTGCTGCTGTCCCATCACTTTGCATTTTTACTTCTGTCACACCTGGAATTTCTCAACAAAGCCAAACTAACCCAGAGGAGGAAAGGAGCAGAGCAAGGGGTATCTCTGCTGCTTGAATGCACCACAGCGTACTCCTCTACGTATTTAAATCCGTATCCCCAACCCACCTGGAAAATCAGGTATTTTATTACAAGCAGCAAGCAACAATTTTTCCTGTTTTAGCATAGGTGCTGGATAACAAATGTACCATCGAGTGCTCTACTCCTCAGCTGTGTTTCTGTTGATTATCTATGAGTTCAACACTCCCTGGAATTAGTAAATGCAGAAAGATAACATGAGTCTGAGCACTGGCACTGTGAGATCTGATTTGTCTCACAGTTTTTCAAGCCCCATGGACTCAGTGGAAGCTCAGAGGCACTCGTGGGGCAGATGGTGAGGCTGAGATAGAGCTATGGTACACAATTTTGTTTTGAGAGAGAGAAAAGGATTATCAGATTCTGGTTTAACACAACTGATAGTTAAACTTAGAGCAGTTATGAATTATTCTTCGTTTACCTGGAGTTCAAGTTTATCTTTATCAAATTTTATCACGTCCCCTAAATTCTCTAACAAGTCTCTCCCTAGCAGAGGTTTTGGAGAATTAGGTAAGTATAAGAATTGATGAATCCCCATCTCTTTCCCAATTTTGTATTTAAGGGGTTTCAGGAAGAAAGACTTTACTTCTTGGCCTGTCGCTCCCACAACATGTAGAAATTCATCAGATTTTGGTATTAGTTGTTGATTTAAGACTGAATAGGTAGCTCCAGTGTCAATTAAAAAAAATCTAATTCCTTTTTACCTTCCCCTAGCTCTATTTTAAGCAGTGGGTCTGCTAGGGAATGACTCACCGGTCCCTTTCAGTTACCAGTGTCGTGAGCAGCTGGAACAACATATGCCCCTCCAAGTTCTCTTTTTAGTTTAGGGCATTCTTGTTGCCAGTGTCCCAATTGGTGGCAAAAAAAAAACATAGGTTTGGGTCTCCCTTATTTCGCTGGAACCTTCCTCTCCCTCTCATGGGATAGCCACGCCCTCTACCTCTAGCATTTGCCTCTGGAAGCTTTGGAGTTGAATGTACTGCTGCTATAATTTTGGTAAGTTTCTTTCTCTCTTTTCTTTTTACACTTTTCAGGCCTCATTCATTAAAATTTCCAGATGTGTACTTGCAGGATATTCAAGTTTTTGTAATTTCTTTCTGATATCTGCACAGGATTGTCCCATTACCAGTCCCAGCAATTGTTGTTTACGTATTTCTCACCAAGGATCTAACGGTTTATATTGTCTCATTGCTGCTCTAAGCCTGTCTAAAAAGTCTGTTGGTGTTTCATTCTGTCCTTGTCTTACTTCAAATAGGGCTCCCCAGTTTATTGCTTTCGGTATTGCTCTTCGCAAGCCCTTTGCGACTAACCTTCTGTATTGCAGAAATAAATCATACTGGCGTGGGTTTTTTGGATCCCAGTTTGGATTGCTATTTGGAAATACGACATCCACAGGCTCCCGCAGCAGTAAAGCCTGTGCCCTTCCAGTTTTTAAAACAAGTTATTTTGCCGTCCCTGATAATTCAGATAGCATTAGATCAATATCCTCCTAATCAGCGTCTAAATTCTTTACAATTCATTCAAACCTTCTATCTACCCCTTCTGCGTCTCTCCTCAAATTTTTCACTTCCTCTCTCCAATTGTTAAAAGATCGCTTGTGGTAAATGGTATTTTTATCCATGCTTGTTCTCCTAATTTGGGCATTATTTGTCGGAGAGGGGCTATTTTATAATTATCTGGGACCTCTTTTTCCTTGTTCTCTGGGGTTTCCTTTCCTTCCTCTACTTCACCGTCTTCGATTTGATCTTTTGTCTTTATTTCTTTCAGCTTCTGCTTTTTCTGCCTTGCTTTCTCCTCTTCTAATTTTGCCCTCTCTGCCTCAGCTTTGGCTTCTACCTTTGCTTTTTCTGTTTCTGGTCTCACTTTATTTCCAATTTTGCCCTTTCTTCTCCTACCTTTGCCATTTCTGCCTCCCTTTCCTTTTCCTTTCGCTCGGTTGCCCTTGTGTAACATGGATGGCTAGTCCCTTCTCCGGGCTCCCAGATTTTCAGTGTCTTCTCTATTCTCTCTCTTCTTCATCCTTTTCCCTGTCTCCTGTGGGGCTTTCTCTTCGTCTTTGTCTCCCCCTACTGGCTTTTCGGCACACTTTTCTATTCCTCTCTTTTCTCGCTTCCCAATTCTGCGGAGCTACTGCTGCCTTCCTGTTGTGACATTGGCAGCGGTACTCCACATCCTGGCACAAGAGGCTGATATTCTTGGAGGCTAATGGTACTTTCCGCTTCACTATTTTTTTCTTTCAGCTTAAGGCATCATTTCCCTCTGCTACACGCAGCGCTACACAACAGCGCTCCTCTGACATGCTCTTTTTCTGATTCCGTTCTAGTGCTAGAACAAAGGGATCTTAAGGTGTTACATTTATTCCATTATCTTTTTGCCATTCCGGCTTATCCCTTAAAGAACATGTTTGCATACATCACTTCATCCCACTTTTGCTTTCTACGGAGAAACAGCAGAAGTTTTAGGACGGTATTATAGTTTAAACTTCTGTGTGGTGGCCATTTTTCTCTATCACCTAGCTTATACAGAGGCCACCAACCTTGACAATATTTCACAGGTGTCTTATTCCTTATATTTCCCCCCGGAATTCCACCTATTTCTTTCCAATGTTTTAGAATGCACCCCAAGGGGGTTTTAGCATTAATTTCCTTACTCTGTTCAGTCCCCATTATGCCTAGTCAAGAGGTTACAACTCTGGGAGCCCTTTCTGGATTACCAAATTCCATTCAGATCTCAGCAACTTACAATTTCAACACCTTACTCTATTTATTCTAGCATTCAAGCGTACTTCTTATTCTGTTTTAACAATCCACATTCACACCACTCGCTTCGTCCATCTCTGGCCGGCCCCCTCGGGTGTCACACGGAAACGCAAATCGGGGCTCCGCACTCGCTTCACAATTTAATTGCGTCTCAATCACTCACTTTCACGCACACATAAGCACTTTCAGTCAGAACTTTGCACGGGTAAAATTTTGCTCAAAACCTTACACGTTGCTTTACCGCCTACGGTCACAAGATGCCGCTATAAACCACGAACACCTGCCGGAGTTGGGGCAAAAGACTCCCCGCGACCCCCCGAAGAGAAAGCTAAAACTTCTTCGGTAGGGACGCGTAACCACTCAAACTTTTAGATTACTTACAAGCAGTATAACAGAATAACATAATCATCAATCACCATATGATCATATGAACCACAGTGTTACAAAAAACCGGTTATCAACACAATGCAACACAGAGAGTGTACCTTCCCACTGCTGTGAATGAACTCCAATTCTCCTGGGGATCTGAACCCCGGAGAGGGACGAACTCAGCGCTAGACTGGACTCCAATCCATCAGCCTGGGGGCGTCCCCCACGTCCCTGTAAACCCTGGAGGCCTCAACCCCCCCCCAAAATATATATAAATACCTTTTCAGTATGAGGAAGGTCTGGTGTCCATCGGCGCGTAGGAGCCAAGGGAGTAGGAGAGTCTTATCCGACAGAATTCTTCAGGGGGGGCCCCAAAAGCGTCCCCGGATCACGGCACGACGGAGTACAGTCCTGCTGCAGTCGCCAAATTGAAGCCAAAAAGGCCTAATAAAACTGTTTAGAGACAGAGTTTTAAGCCTTTAAACAGCAAAGGTATTTATTTGTGGATCCGGGGAACTCCCAGCTCTCGTTGGACAAAGAGTTCCGAGGGTTAAGGGAAAGGGTTAGGGTACTTATAAATTAAAAGGGGAGGTTACATCATCCTTACATACATATTCGTGGGATAGCAATATGTAATCATAATATTTATAACCGGCAGAGTCTGGGCGGAGTCGTCTTTTGGGGATATGTTTCGGGGTCTTTGGGGGGGGGGGGGGGGAGGGGGGGGGGGGTGGTCTTCAGATGGAGTAACGAAGCCTTCCTCAGGGTTGAACTTTTTACCTTTCTTGCTTTCAATGACTTCATCCTCTTGTTAATTGGACCCTTGCAATTACCTTCCCCTTATTTGCTCGTAATGGCAGCCTCATCTGTCTTCCATGCACATGTTTACATTCCCCCAGTGCCCAGCTAATCTTGGCCGTGCCAAGATTTATACTTCTAACTATCTCCAAGACAGAAGTTAATCCTGTTAGCGTCTTGACCTGTCTCAGCTGCTTTGTTCCCTTCTTTCTCAGTTTAACCCTGAATTTTACTGGTTATGACTACAAATTCATTAACATATATTACAAGTTTTAATTCTACATAAAGCAAATTCACACAAACAGCTTGGCCTGCTCTCCTCTCCTTACAGGAGTTAACCCTGTCAGGATCTTTCTCTTTTTCACCATGCCCGTGAATTTGACCATGTCCCTGAATTCGACCCCGCCCCTGAAATTCAACCACGCCCCAAAATTGGACCACACCCCTGATCCTGACCATGCCAATCTTGACCACACCCTCGAGTTTGACCACACCCTTGAAGTTGACCACGCCCCAGATGTTGACCATGTTTCTAAACTCAACCACGCCCCTAAATTTAACCACGCCCCGATCTTGACCACACCACTAAATGTGGTCACGCCCCTGATCTTAACCACACCCTTAAGTTTGACCAAGTGCCTGATCTTTATCAAGCCTCTGATCTTGACCCCGCCCCTAAACTTGACCATTCCCCTGATCTGACCACACCCCCTAATTCGACCACGCCGCCAATCTTCACCACACCCTTGAGTTAGACCACACCCTTGAATTCATCCACATCCCTGGATTTGACCACGCTGAGTGAATGAACAGATGTCTAAGATCAGAATAAATGAAGGAAGGGTTCTGGGGTGCAAAGAGAGCCTGAAGAAGGATTCTGTCTCAGTAAGAGAGCTAAAAAGAGCACCACAGAGATTGAAGGGTGTGGGGTGGCGTGAGGATGGTCTCGTAAGGAGCGGTGCCCTGAATGAGAGGGCTCTAATGGGCAATAATGTTTAAGAAGAGTTCAGGAAGACTCTCTGGCAGAGTCTTGAGGGGGAGACTGGACCCCCATCTCTTTCTGAATGCTTCCTCGGAGAGGACCCTGGGTGCGGCTGGATGCGGTCTTTGCCCCGGGCATTAAAGCAGAGTTCATACTCTCCTTCTGCCCCAGAGTTGGTGTATTTTCAAGTGTTGGACTTGATGATCTCTGAGGTCCCTTCCAACCCAGTCGATTCTATGATTCTATTTTATCTCTGCCTTTTAATACCTTGCTACCTGTCCGCATGATGTGCACCCGCCCCGTTGTATAAAGGGTTTCTTTAAAATGCATCTTACCCCAGGGTGATTGGTCTCTTGGCTCTTCTGCATGTGCCTTTGATTTCACTGGTTGTTTCATCTGCACCTGAAGTTCTGATGGTTTGCTGCCATCTCCAAATAGATTGATCCATTTGCTTCCTGGTCTCTATATGGAACTCTAGTTCCTGAAATTCATCTTTCATTTTGCCATCTCCGTGTCCTGTGGACTTTTCTGGCTCTCAAGGGGGGAGGGGCTTGCTGCGCTGCTTTTCTATTAGTCTGTCCTTAGAGTTTCAAGTGGCAACAGTTTCACTAGATTTCAAAGACAGTTGAGAGTGTCCTGAGGTCTATATAGGTCTGCTACTTAATGATACTTTACCAGATGGGCGGGGTCAGCGCAAAAGACACAGGCACCCAAATAAAGAAGTTAGTTTATATTTACTGATGTATTAAATTATAAGAGAACAAGTGCAGAAACAAACAACAAAACTGAAGTGCAATAGCAAAGTCAAAGCAAAACACAGCAACTCATCTAATTGTTACTACACACCCACAGTGATAGCAAGAAAGACGTGTCGCTGATTGCCATAATGATTCAACTTTGCCTGGATCTGCAGTTTCTGGGGAGCCCTGCTTGTTAGGAGGACACGGAGAACTCTTCCCAGCAGTTGGAAAATCCTACACAGTGCATCCTCTTGTAGACCGCAGAAAGGGTCCAGCTTTTCGAATATCCCGTTCCTGCTAGTCTGAAGGACTTGCACTTTTGTTAATGTGAAAACATCTGGTCTTATGCCCCCTAAAAAGAGAAACCAGGGCCTGGCTGGGGCCCAAGTCACAGATCTTAGAGCTGCCTAAACTATCTCCCCTAGACATCTTACTGGTGGTTACCTAAAATATCTGCCCGGACAATTCAGCATTTTGGCTGCTTTTGCACTCTCTCATGGTTTAAAAAAAATCTCAGAATGGAGAGGGTAAGCTACTGCTTTCACAAGCCATTTTCCTCCTACATACTTAGCTGATATCCCAGTAAACCAAATGTGCTCTGTCTCAGGATGAGTTAATAGATCCAAGGTTTTTCCAAACCTCATTAAAGATTTATTTTTAAGTGCAAAATCAGGGTTTAGTTCTTGATTACTCATGGGGGGCAGTGGCTAGCTGCTAGTGGAAGGCAGCCTCCCACTTTGGCTCTATCTTGAATATATTTGACCCATTGCATGATAGGAATTATGGCAGAGCCTCTTTATGTCCTATTGTGAGTTGTTCTAGTTCTAGCACAGCTGAAAAACATTCTAATAACTCTCAAAGTGTAGTTGTTTTCCGCTTCTGGTAATTTTCTCCCCTGGGCTTCAAGTTCTGTGTGACCCATTTACAGATATGTGTGAGACCTTGAAATAAATTTGAGGATCTCTGAGCAAGTGTAACCGAATTAATAACTTTTATTAATTACAATAAAACAAGGATTAGGCAAGATACCCAGCGCTGGATGACAGGGAAGTCCCGCTCTTCCTCCTGTCCAACCAACCCCAAAGTCCACCTCTTCGCCTTATATACTCTGTCTTCCTTGTCCTTCTCGAGTTTTCTCTGAAGTTCTCTGCGCATGCTTGACTTGTTGCTAGGTTGAAGCTCTCCTGTCTTCCTCAGGCATCTTCTCTCACATGCTAAAAGTTTCTTAAAACTTCAAAACTCTCTAAAATTTAACAGACACTTTAACCACGTTTTACATAGAAACAAGGACATATCTTTTAATACATTTACATATAATTTCAACAAGAACACAGTTGTCTTTTCCCTATTCATGGCCAAAATAAATCAGGAACACATTCCAGCATATATTCTATCACAATCCCCCCTTTCTCTTATCCTGACTTATTTTGATCATATCTGTAGGCAGCAAGTGCTCGGACAGTGCCCCCCCCGCCTGTGCCCAGCTGGGGCTAGCCCAGGCACGCATGCCCGGGTTCAGTAGGTGTGGTTTCCGGGAAGAATTCCAGAACCGGACGGATCAAAGTCAGCTCCTGATACTACCCGAGCCAGGACTAGCTCGACTGACTCCCACGGCGAGACTCATCCCACGCAACATCTGGTGGAGAATGCGAGCACTAATTTTGGTCTAAACTGTCTCCCCGAGCGTTTTGTCCGAAAGTGACCCTTCTCTACAGACCGTCCGATACCCCGAAAAATTCGGGTAAGAGAAACTTTTTCTTCTCTTCAACACCGTTATCAGTAAATCTGACGATGGGCTCTTATATGAGCAAAACTACCGGCACCGCCGTTACCGATCAGATTACAACCCAGGCGGAAACGCAGGAAAACCTCCGCTACCCGAGTCCCGAAACGGCCTGGGACCTGTGGGGGGAGACGTACAACCTGCTGGCAAGCTTCCACTATAAGGAGGCCAACGGCGACATTGTTGGTGCGGACAACACCTGGCGAACTGTTTGCAATCTATTAGCTTGCTTGAAAGCCGAAGTAGAAGCGGCAATGGCCACCGCCGCGGCCCCATTACGAAAAACTGAGGTATTTCCCCTGAAGGAAATGCCCACAGTAACCCCCTCGGCACCCCCCTTCGAAGGGGAGGAGCCCGGGAGGGCGCCGAGTGTAGCTCCGTCGGCGCCGCACCCCGAGGGGGGGGAGCCCGGGACAGCGCCAAGCGCAACTCCGTCGGCACCACCCCTGGAGGAAGTCGAAACACCAGAAAATGATGGGGCGGAAACCGCGGCTGGCGGCACCCCCGGCTGCCGCGGAGAGCAACCCCCGATGCCGCCCCCGGCCCCACGGAAGGCTGCGAAGATAAAAGCAGCCCCTAAACTAAAGTGGCTGTACGAGGGAATCCTTAACCCCAAGCTCTTTATGTTTCTACTCCTGCTCCTTGTCTCTGGTCCTCCTGCCATACACTGCTGGGAAAAGCCCAGCTCCATCATCCTGTTGATCACCCCCAGGAGCCTGCAGGCTTCGCAGATGATGCCTTTAACCCTCAGCTTCTGCGGCTTCGTCGTCTTCACCAACCTCTCCCTGCAGACCAGTACCACCGGCTCTGAACAACGAGGCACCATGCAGCTAAGATCTTTGTGTATTTGTCATCTTTTCCCCCATAAAAAAAAAAAAAAAAAAAAAAAAGGGGGGAAATGTAGGCAGCAAGTGCCCGGACAGTGCCCCCCCCGCCTGTGCCCAGCTGGGGCTAGCCCAGGCACGCATGCCCGGGTTCAGTAGGTGTGGTTTCCGGGAAGAATTCCAGAACCGGACGGATCAAAGTCAGCTCCTGATACTACCCGAGCCAGGACTAGCTCGACTGACTCCCACGGCGAGACTCATCCCACGCAACACATATCTTTGCAACTCTTTCTCAGCCAATTCCATCACTTCAGCCTGTTCCTCATAGGGTACCTGGTTATATTTAGTTCTAATAAGCATCAGATGTGCTGCCTCTAACCTTTTTTTAAAGATAACAATTAGTTTATTAAATATACATGGCCCAAAGGTAAGTGTAAACAATAACAAAAGTAACGGTCCTGCAATAGTAGACAACAGAGTGGTAAGCCATGGAGACTGATTAAACCAGCTTTCATACCAACTTTGGTGTGACTCCCTTTCCCGCCTGCGTTGGTCCAATCTCTTTCGCAATTCACTCATAGTGTCAATTGCTACTCCAGTGTGATCTGCATAGGAGCAACATTCCTCCCTTAATGCTACACAAAGACCCCCCTGTTGTAATAGTAATAAATCCAGACCCCTACGGTTCTGTAATACAACTTCCGATAATGATCTGACAGATTTTATCAATCCATCAATCGCTTGTTCTATTTTACCTATATCTTCGTCTACAGAGATTCGTAATGCTCTAAATTCCTTTTGTTGAACTATCAATGAGGCAATTCCTGTTCCGGCACCCACCCCTCCTATAGTTAGAAGTGTTGCTATAGTAAGGGCGGTAACTGGCTCTCTTTTCTCAAGATGATGTTCGGGAGTGATGTGCTTTTCTAAAATATATTCCTTTGGATGATAAGTGATTTTTGGTATAATAGCAACCTGAATGCAATAATCATGGGTATAGTTAAAAATTTTTAATGACAAACATGGGGTAAGTCCTATACTGTGACATACCCAACGAGTATTAGGAGCCAGAAGCAACCAATCTGCTCTTTGCTTCTGTCCTGGATTCAATGTAGTGTGATTGCACAGGTGCTCCTTGTTCTTAGGGACTGTGCCGATACATCGTCCCTGTCCTGTTACTTGAGAGAGAGTTATCCCCTGAATATTTTCCCCATTGATTTTCCAAAGACATTCTCCTGGATTTGTTCCATTTATTCTCTTCCCCTTAGCTGTCACCCAAGAGCTTCATAAAAAGGAGGTCGAATATTGTATCACAACCAGCAATCCTTTGCTAACGTAGGATTGGTTTTGTTTAGTAAATTGTAGCTGGCTTGCATAATTCTCCAAAGGGAACCATAGCTGGAACGCTTATCAATTTCGTCTGCCGTTTCATTATTCGTTTGGGAAATGCCTGAGCTCCTTCCCAGTGTTTTAGTGAGCGATTGTCCACCTTTACCTCAGGATCAGGGTCCCCTAATCCTGGATTAGGACTTATAAATTCCGGCCCTTTGGAAACAGATTCCTTTTTTATGAGAAAATGACCACCCCTATCGGTACCCGGTTCCCACAACCTACCTCCCCAAGTCTTTCCCACTATCCATCCCAAATCTTCTGGTTGGGTGACGTTAATATCAATCCATTGGCAACTTCCTCCTTTAACAATACTCCCTCCAGAACGCTCTGGAGGGTCACAGCCATAGGGACCCCATCCTACCCTTAAAAATCTATCTGGATTATCCACCCGCCAATCCGAAGCAACGGTTTCACAACCCCAGTAAGCACAATAATAGTGTCTAGGATAATTGCAATACCCTTTGCCTGGATTTGAGCTGGGACAAAAATAGAAACCTAATAAATTCAAGCAAGGCTGTGTTTGCACAATATCACATAGATAACTAGTAAAGCTAGGACCACCAGGAGTAATCTTTGTTTGAAGTACTTTTTGATCTTCCCATCGTATCAAGGACCACTTAAATGGTTGGTGAGGCATGTGTATTTCAGCCTTTGCTACTCCTATCATGACGAAATAAAGTAAGGTTAAGGCGGTTAGGGGTTTAAAACAAGAATAACATAACAAGCTAAACAGAAATGCCATTGTTACAAACATTGGAATAACAATCTCACAGTCTGCTCAGTCACCAGTTCCTAGCCCACATTCTTTACAACGTTTCAACATCCAAATTATATTTCTTTGAATGGCATTTCTCCTCCAGAGTCACAGCAAACATACCTATAATAGAACACAGTGAGCAGAGTGAGCAGAAAGAGAAACAGGGAAATAAATTTCGGTTCGTATTATATGCCAATCACAATAAAAACAGAAGGGGCGATCTTGAGGTATGTATTCCCATGCACTCTACCTCCCTACCGGTTACGCACTGTTTCCGCTGTAAGAGTTCTTGTCTCCACACATATTATCCTTCTCTCTCACTCGTCAACTCGGTTGCGTAGAGCTACGAGGAAAGAAAATTCTTCTCAACAGCAAGAATATTCTTCAGGAGCCCTCTAGGAAATCAAAGTGCTATATTGTTAATAGGGTTAGTAGATGCAGGCAATAGGTCTTTATTTCAAAGCTCATGCTTTCATCCTCCTTCTGTTATTTATTTCCATCTATACATTCGTCGTTGTAATTTGAATTTTAATTCTCCCGGATTTCCATCTATCTGCCACTCTGGTCCTGGTTCCTCCACTGGTCCTTTGATTCTACTACTATGTGTCCATCCCTTTTCAGCTGTTCTAACTGCAGTCTCTGTAGTTAACAACACAAGGTAAGGACCTTCCCATTGTGGTCTTAATGTTGTCTCTTTCCATGCCCTGATCAGAACCCAATCACCTGGTTTCACGTGATGCAATTTTAGGTCTAATGGTGGTCTCTGGGCTAAAATTCCCCTTTTCCATAACTCTTCCCTATATTTCATTAATGTTGTCAAATATACATTCATATTTCGATCTGTAATCATAGGATGATCCTGTGGTTCTCCCATATTATAGGGCATTCCATACAGCATTTCAAACGGTGATATTCCCATATCAGTTCGAGGTTGTGTTCTAATGTTTAACAATGCTAGGGGCAAACATTGTATCCATGACATAAGAGTCTCTAGCATAAGCTTTGTTAATTGTTTCTTAATTTCTCTATTCATTCTTTCCACTCTACCAGAACTCTGCGGATGCCAAGGAGTATGATGGTCCCACTGTATTCCCATTGCTTTAGTAAGATCAGCTAAAATTCTGGATACAAAGTGGGGACCTCTATCGGAATCAATTGTTTCTACCACTCCATATCTTGGGATAATTTGTTCTAAAAGGATTTTAATCACCGCTCGTGCTGTACCTCTTGCTGTAGGGAAAGCCTCCACATAATGGGTCAAGTGATCTACCATTACTAATAGGTACCGGTATCTCCCGACCTTAGGTAATTCTGTAAAATCAATTTGGATGTTTGCGAATGGTCTACGTGCTGCCGGTCAGCCTCCTTGCGGGGGTTGTCTAAGGTGGCGACTATTTACTTGCAGACAGGTAGCACATCCTTTTACTACCTGTTTTGCCAAATCGTCTGCCCCTATACACATATATTTAGTAGCAAACTGATCCACCAGTCCCCGTGCTCCCCAATGAGTTACACTATGAATCCTTTTCATGATTTCAATGGCCACAGATTTTGGCACCACAGTTCTATTATCGTCTGGGAGAGTCCATTTCCCTTGAGAATCCTCTCGCAGTCCCATTGCCTCCATCTTTTTTTTTCTCTGCAATAGTGAAGCTGTAAAGTTTCCACGTATGCTCTGAAGGTGACAGAGGTTTTGCTCTTGGACCCATCCTTGATACTTGTACTGGAAGGGACGCGGCTCTTTTGGCTTCTTGATCTGCTGCATTATTCCCTCTACTTTTAAAATCCAGCCCCCTTTGATGGCCTTTCAAATGTACAATCGTAATTTTCTCTGGACCTCTTAAAGCCCGTAAAACATCTTTAATCAATTCTCGATGTATTAAATTCTTTCCTTGTGAATTTATTAACCCTCTCTCTTCCCATATTTTACCAAAGGTATGGACTACTCCATAAGCATACTTAGAGTCAGTATAGAGTGCCGATCTTGTTATGCAAAAGCTGTAGGGCTCGTAATACAGCATAGAGTTCACACACCTGCGCCGACCAGGAATGGTGCAGGGGTCCTGACTCAATAACTATTAATTCCTCTCCTCCAATAATAGCATACCCTGATACTCTTTTTCCATTTATAACACGAGAAGAGCCATCCACGAACAACTTATCCCCTTCATCCAATTCCTCTTCCTTTAAATCTGGTCTAATTTTTGTCTGTTCCTCGATGGTCACCAAACAATAATGCATCGTACTAACATCCTCAGGTGCTCCATATAAAAATTCTGCTAAATTTTGTAAATTCGTAACCTCTAAGGATAACTTTGGAGAATCTAACAAAATTCCTTCATATTTTAAGAGTCTAGCATCTGTAATCCACTTGTCAGTTTTCTGTTGCAAAATTCCTCTGATGTTATGAGGGGAAAGTACTTTAAGTTCCCCATTGAGAGTGATTTTATTGGCCTCTTCCACAAGCAAGGCACACGCCACAATTGCCTGTAAACAAGTAGGCCATCCTTTGCTGACAGGATCTAATAATTTAGACAAATATCCTACAGGTTTCTTCTTCCCTGCCCAATCCTGGGTTAATACACCATAAGCAGTACCTGCTTCTGTATTTACAAACAGATAAAATGGTCGTTTTAAATCTGGTAAGTTAAGAACAGGGGCATTTATCAAATCATGTTGTAACCCCCTTAAATTTTTCTCATCACTTTCACTCCATTTTAGTAGTCCATCCTGTCCTAATTTTTCATATAAAAACTTAACCTTAGCACTATAATTCTCAATCCATTGTCTACAGTATCCGACTAAACCTAAAAGCTGTCTAACTTGCCTTTTGCTTCTAGGGGGTGGCATAGAAAGAATACCTTGTACTCTTTCAGGATCTATCTTCTTTTCTCCCTTTTTTAAATAATGCCCCAAATATTTTACTTCCTCCTCAACAAACTGTAATTTTGCCTTTTTACACTTTCAACCCTTTTGCACTCAAGAAATTCAGCAACTTGATACTTTCAGTACGAACCTCATCCTCAGTTTCCCCAGCCAAAAGTAAATCATCTACATACTGAATGAGAACTACTGTCTCCATCGTTTGATATTCTTGTAAAATTTGCTCTAGAGCTTGACCAAATAAGTTTGGGGATTCTGTAAATCCCTGGGGAAGAACAGTCCACCTCAATTGTTGTCTTCTATGTGTAACTGGATCCTCCCATTCAAAGGCAAAATAATCTCTGCATCTTTCATCTAAAGGGCATGTCCAAAATGCATCTTTGAGATCTATAACACTGTAATACTGCTTCTCAGGTCCCAGCCGGCTCAGCAAAGTATAGGGATTTGCTACCACTGGGAAACGAGCTACTGTTCTTTTATTTATTTCCCTTAAATCATGAACCATCCAATATGACCCATCCGCCTTCTTTACGGGTAGAATGGGGGTATTAAAAGGGGACATACAAGGTTCCAAAAGTCCTTTATCCAATAATCTATCTATCTCTGGCTTTAACCCTGCCTTCCCTTCAGGGGAAATAGGATATTGTTTAATTCTCACTGGCACCTCAGGTTCTTTAATGGTAACCATAAAAGGAATTATATCAAGTTTTGCTATACTATCGGGGGTATACCATACTTCCGGGTTGATTTTTGCCTCATCTGCCAACCTTAAAGGACAAAGCTTTATCTGTATTTCTTTATTCACTATCTCTATATTAATACCTAGCTCTATAATCAAATCCCTTCCCAATAGATTAAAATCTGCTTCCGGAACTAACAGAAAGCTCCCTATTTTAATTTTACCATTAGCCTCTATCAAAACATATTTAACTATTGGAACCTCAAAGGGTTCCCCTTTAGCCCCTACCACTTGGGCAGTTTCTTTAGAGACATTACAACCCCTATGCAATTTCTGAACAGTTGATCGTTCTGCTCCAGTATCTACCAAAAATTCAACTTCCTCTTGCTGAGGACCTATTTTAAGTTTTATCAAGGGCTCTCGATGTTTTTGTGTCCCCAGCAGATAGAGCCCCTGACCCCACTAATCTTCCTTAAAGATTCTTTCATCCTTCAATCTTTTCCTGCATTCCCGTCGGAAATGCCCCTTACCTCCACAATAAAAACACACACTCTCTCTCCTTTCTATCCGGGGAGTTCGTCCTTCATTCCTCTGGTCCCTCGGTCCTGTTTTGAAAAACGTTTCGGGCCTCCCGGACCTCCCTGTCTCTCTGACTGCTGCTACCATCATCCGTACTTGTCTTCGATGATTTTCTTCGTCCCTCCTAACATATACCTTCTGAGCTTCCCGCAGCAACTCATCCAAACCCCTGTCTTGCCAGTTCTCTATCTTTTCTAATTTCTTTCGGATATCATCCCATGATTTGGCCACAAATTGTGTTTTTAACAAAGCCTGCCCCGACTGATTTTCTGGGTCTAACCCAGAATACATTTGCAAATTTTTCCTCAGGCGTTCTAGCCACTCGGTAGGAGTTTCATCTTTCCTCTGTCTCTCATTGAACGCCTTATTAATATTTTGTCCCCTAGGCACTGCCTCCCAATTCCCCTGTATTATAATTCCCCTTAAGTCCTGCATATTAACCCGATGGTCCTGTTGTTGATGGTTCCAATTTGGATCCTGTAACGGCCATTTAGTATCCGCTAAAGGACCTTGAACATGTTGCGCATCCCAAATTCGCATCCCTGCCCGTCTGATCATATTTCGTTCTTCGGAGGTAAACAAAATATTCAATATAGCCTGTAACTCTCCCCACGTATAAATGCTGGGTCCTAAAAACTGGTCTAATTTCTCTGCTACCCCCAGGGGGTCTTCTAAAAGATTCCCCATTTCTTTCTTAAATTCCCGCACATCTCCCGTACTTAGGGGAACTGATACAAAACCTATAACAGGATTTGGGCCTGGGCCTCCAATAGGCATTTCCCTAAGTGGGTACAAATTGTGCTGTTGTTTCTGAGCCCGTTTCCGGGTTATGGGCCCTTGTACCTCACTAACAGATTCAGGGTGGTTTTCTACGGGGGGTAGTGCATTAGGGGATGAGGGGTTATCCAGAGGGGGTACATATGGGGGAGGAATTAATGAGGCCTCTTCTTCCTCCCTATTCTTCCCTTTCTTTTTCTCATTTAAAGGAAGCAAGAGAGCAGGTTCCGTACTGCCTGGTCTATTTAGCCACACACTCGCATAATCACTCTCTTCCTGACTGAAAGGGGTTTTACCGTTTACCCATAAATTTAGCTTCTGCTTTACCCAATCCTCTGAGGACCCAAACATGGGCCAAGAGACATTCTGAAATATCTCCTTCCCTCCCCACACTGTCACGCAATAACAAATCATTTTTGCCCTATCTTTATTCTCTGTATTGGGATAAAGTTTCCAATTATCTAACATAAATCCCAACGGACTATCCCGAGGTACTGGTGGAATTTTTATGGATTTTTGGGGCTTACTCTTTTTTTGTCCCATCTTCCGGGGCGACTCCAATCGACAATATATCACTCGCTTCCCCTTGTTCATGGCTCACGCCCTCGCGGGCAATGAGAACCGCACTACTGAGGGTCTGCACTCGCTTGGGGAATCCGAGCTGCCGGTTCCCCTCTCACACACACACCACTCACTGCGCCTCTGGGATACCTGACCCAAACCGGACGGATCCCCTTCGCAAATACTCACGCGTCCCGCGTCTTCGTCCGGATCTTTGTGCACAAAGTTTACAGGGTCTACCGGCCCCCTTTTGCCTAATTCCTTGAATTTAGGTTCGTCGGTACAACCGGGACAGGAGTTGGATTACCAGGGCCGCCAAATAACAGGCGGGGGCTCCCTTCCCTGGTAGGGCCAAGAATCCGGTCCGGGGTTGTATCCGAGTCACGGCACCAAATTGAAATAAATTTGAGGCTCTCTGAGCAAGTGTAACCGAATTAATAACTTTTATTAATTACAATAAAACAAGGATTAGGCAAGATACCCAGCGCTGGATGACAGGGAAGTCCCGCTCTTCCTCCTGTCCAACCAACCCCAAAGTCCACCTCTTCGCCTTATATACTCTGTCTTCCTTGTCCTTCTCGAGTTTTCTCTGAAGTTCTCTGCGCATGCTTGACTTGTTGCTAGGTTGAAGCTCTCCTGTCTTCCTCAGGCATCTTCTCTCACATGCTAAAAGTTTCTTAAAACTTCAAAACTCTCTAAAATTTAACAGACACTTTAACCACGTTTTACATAGAAACAAGGACATATCTTTTAATACATTTACATATAATTTCAACAAGAACACAGTTGTCTTTTCCCTATTCATGGCCAAAATAAATCAGGAACACATTCCAGCATATATTCTATCACAACCTCTTTTTGTTATTTGTGAGGATTGTAAACCAAAACCTTTTGTAAAGCCTCTTCTGTTAATTCCAAATCACCCTGCTGTTCATCACTTCTGCAAACTCACACTTTTCCCTTGTAATAAATACCTGTCGAAATTTTTACTTTGTTTTGTTGAATGAATCCTTCCTTAGAATGTTTAATTGTGTATAGTTTGTAATCATAGGATGGGGGTTTTTTGTTCGGGTTGTTTGTGGGAAAACACGTTGGGGCATATCGAGACCACGAGGCAAGCCTGAAGAGACAACAAAAGAAGCTCTTCCCTTAGCAACAGGACAGAACCTGCGGACCAGGGACCAATACAAAGAGAGAGTCCATGAAATGGGCTCCAATGAGAAACTAATAAAGGACTAAGAGGGAGGGGGTTACGAAAAGTATAAAAGGACTGGTTTACCCTATCCAAGGCGCGGACCGTTGATAGAGGTGTGCTGCCTCGGTCGTCCAGCGCGCTGCTTTGCTTATCTATCTCATTTACAATAAAAGTTTTGTTATTGTTAAAACGAGTCGAACGTTTTTAACATCCCTCGTTACCTCACATAACAGGGTTACGATTGGTCCTACGTGTCAGATGCGCTGTCTCCAAAAACGAAACAATCCGATGCGTGCTAAGAATTGAACACCCCAATAGACACTGCCACGCACGGAATATAAGAAGATACAAAACCATTGACCGGAAATCGGCCATCTTTTCAGCGAAAAACTACAAATGAGTTTCCGAAAGTCGGGCATTTCGCTACCGGAAGTCGGCCATCTTTTTAGCAAAAAACTACAAACGAGTTTCCGGAAGTCGGCCATTTTGTTACCGGAAGTCGGCCCTCTTTTTTTTTTTTTTTTTCGAAAAACTATAAATGAGTCTCCGGAAGTCGGCCATCTTTTTAGCGAAAAACTGCAAATGAGTCCCCCGAAGTCGGCCATTTTGCTATCGGAAGTCCGTCACTTTTAAGCGAAAAACGGCAAATGAGTCTCCGGCAATCGGACAAACTGAAAGTTAAGAATTTATAATCCCCGTCGTCCCCAGGAGCCCCCAATGGCCCCTGGGGAAACACTCCACCTGGGAGATCCTCTGATCTTCGCCAAAACCTGTCAATTTTCTCTCTTACTTCATAGATTCATTTAGTCAGTTGTGTTGTACGGGGCCCTCAAAGAGCATCTGGTCCATCTCTCTATGTAATACTATGGATTCGATGTCTTAACACTTTCTACGAGGGGAATCTACCAGTTCTCCTGGGAGACCATTCCAATCTTCTACTGTCCACATGGTGAAAAATGAACTTCTTATGTCCAATCAGAATTTCCCCATTACCTCTTACCCATTAAGCCCCACCTTACCTTGTTGCAAAAGACAAAAAAGGACCCAAAAGAGAGAACAGGAATCAGCTGCCTGGCTGCTTCTACTTACAGGAGGACAAAAAAGAACAGACTTCAGCTGAGTAATGGGAGACATCTGGTTTATAAAGCTCCAAAATAGTGTGTTTGGCTATTTCACATGCTGTTTCCAGTTGCTGCAGGAGTACTGCCTGTCAGCAAGCCAGCAATCATTTACATACCCATTTACACATATATCTGCTTTGACCTATAGATCAGCTTTGATACACTCACACAGACTCCATGGAGCAAAATGTCTCCATTCCCTCCTGGCCCCAGACTCCCCCCTCACCTCTATCTGAAACAGCCCTCACAGCCCTTTACCCCTCCCCCCTGTAACTCCAGTGCTTAAAACACATGTATGAAGACTATTAGGCAGGATTTGTCATTACATTCATAACATCAAAGCAACGCCCTTGCTGTGGGCAGAAAAAGCTTCCATCCTTCCTTATTCCACTGCTGGGGTAGAGAACCCTGTATGGCTGCCTCTACTTGTATCAGAAGAGACACGTACACACACAGTGCAACAGTAGCGCCCCTGCATCCTGCTTAGACAGCACAGCTGAAAGTAAAAGAATGAAAGTAAAAAAAAAAAAAAATTCACCATCTGCTCATGAGGTGTCCACATGTTTATACATATCCTATTTAAATACTTCTATAGGCAAGTATTTCACTTCCTTTCTGCATTCATGTAACTTGTACAACTGTTAACTGATACCATTACATTTTCTATCTCAAACATAGGGATAATTTGACCAGGAATTTTTTGTGTGTTACACAACCAGGAGGGATAGCTGCCCCAAGGAGATGCTACCAAACCACTAGGGAAATGCCCCGTTTAGAGGGAGACAGAAACATAGTACTTCAGGGCACTCCATCAAAACATCAGCAAAAGATGCCTGCAGCATCCAACTGTCTCTCTGTTCAAAGATTTAGAATAGATAATTAACTAAACTAGGTAATATATGACATCAAAAGCATTATGGGGCTGTTGGCATCTAAACAATGCAGTTTGTACTTTATACAACTATAAATTGTTACATTTATGATACAAAAAAATCTCTAACTGTTTGGCTTTATCTTTCCAAGAGGTGGGGTTCTGAATCTATGTCCAGCAACAAACACCACACTGTCTTACATGCACGTTCCTTCAGTACACAAGTTCCTCTTCACCACCTGCAGTTAAAAAAAAAAAAAGTGTCAACTGTGAGGTCTGCTTCAGCCAGTGCAATCCTGTTTCCACTGCAACCACCTCCTTAATAGAGCTCTGTGATGTACTGATTATATCAAAGAGAGATATGATAGTCAGCAAGCAATCAGGAAAGGCGAGAAGGCTTTCTGCATCCTGTAAAACATTGTCTTATGGCCATGATGATTTCTTGAAGAGTTGTAAATATCTACAAACCAAGACATATAGGAGACTCAGCTTAACCCCATAGGATAATGTCATCATCACCCCTAATGAAGAGATACCATTAGTAACTTAATGAGGGTACAGCAAAATTAGTAAAGCCACCAGATGCTATCTCCAGAAAAACTCAGAAATCCCAGGAAATTGCAATGCATGAAGAGAATAAAAGAACCAAAGAAAACACAACCACACTGGTAAACCCTGTGGCCACTTCAAAATACTAAAGAAAATCCCCTAATGGGGGAGCAGGGAGAAAAGAAGTGTACATAATGCCATACTTTTTTGCTACAAAGGGTTCAAACCTTTGGCAGTTCTGAAGTCCCACTTTGTTCTATATGCATGACACTGTTCCTGCTCCAAGAGTCCAGACAGCTCAACAGCTGCCATCAGCTACAGGAACAGGAGAGCTTCGAACTCACAGAAGCCCAGGAGCGGACTGAAGGCCTTGGCCCAAGGCTGTGGTTTATATACCCCAGGCACTGCCCTTCCCACAATCCCCTGGGAAAGGGGCGGTGCCAACTGCCACAAAGTATAAAAGCTGCCAGAGGAAAAGCAGTTGATTCTTCATTTTATTTTCTTTCCTGTCTTACTTCAGCAACATGACTAGGTAAGAATTTCTTCTGTTGTCTTTTTTGTTTGTTTTTTTGGTGTTGGTGTGGTTTTTTTGGTTTGTTGTTTTTTTTTTTTTTGTAGTGTATGGATATAAAATATCTACTTTTATACAAAGTTGTATAAGAAAGTAAGTCATTAAATACAATAAATACATTAGAATCAAAAAATCTTTATGGTTCAGGTTTCTATTAAAAAAAGCCAAAAAAACAAAAAAACAAAAAAAACAAACCGAGACAAAAAACAACAACAAAAAAACCCACTGCAGGTGTTTCATCCCCTCGGTGTTGCTATGGGCCCAAGGGCTGAATCAAGGCATCGTAATTGAGAAAGATTTAGACTAGAACACTCTGAAGGGTGTGCAAAGCAATTTGCGAGGGGATTGCTGTGCCTGAGGCCTGTGGAATATGAGAAAGAACTTTGAAGACAATGCTGTAGAGAGCAGAGAAAATAAGAGGGAATCGGGTAAGAAATGAAACCTTAGAGAATCAGTGAGGTTCTGAGTTATAGGAGGGTGCCTGGGTAAACCGTAGGTAAGTGAAGGAGAGGAAATGATTGGATGTGGCCTGGAGGGCAGACAGAAATATGGGATGAGAGGGATTGAAAGGAAAACAAAGGTGAAGGGAAAAACTACAGGGTGCTGGGGAGACTAAGGAATGTGTCAAGATGTACCATGAGGGTGAGGAAAGGGAGGCTGAGAATAAAAAAAAGAAAGGCTTGCGTATAACGAGAAAGAACACAGGTGGCTTCCAGTCAGTGGGGATAGAACATGGGAATCCTGGATAGGTCAGAGGAACAAATGAGTGTTTGACAAAGAGAGGGGCTTGTGGGAGATGTAGTGGTCAGAGGCTGTCTGGGGCACAGTGAGCATGAAATAACAAGAGTTTTGATACTCAGGGATGCAAGGAGGGCCCACAATAAAACCTCTATGCTGAACTTCTCAAGGGCAGATTTTGGCCTTTTCAGAAGACTAATACAGAGTGTACCGTGGGAAATGGCCCTTGAAAACAAATGGGTCTGGGAGGGATGGGCGTACTTCGAGGAGCAAGTCCTGAATGCACAGGAGGAGGCTGTCCCTGTGTGCCGAAAGACAAGCTGGAGGGAAAGATGACCAGTCTGGGTGAACAGGGAGATATTGAAGAGAATTTGGGTTAAAAAGAGAGCTTACAGACTATGGAAAGAAGGGCTGGCTACTCAGGAAGAGTTTAGGAATAATATTAGGTCATGTAGAAAGAAAATTAGAGAGATGAAGGCACAATTGGAACTTAATCTTGCCACTTGCATGAAGGATAACAAAAAATCTTTCTACATATACATCAAGGGCAAAAGAAGGGGCAGGGAAAGCCTCAATTCTTTGTTGGACATGGGGGGAGGAAACATAGTTATCAAAGATGAGGGAAAGGCTTAGGTATTTAACACTTTCTTTACCTCAGTTTTCAACAGTAAGACAGGTTGTCCTGAGGACAGCTGGCTTCTGGGGCTTGTAGAAATAAGAAGCTGAATAGCTCCCCTGTTGTGGAATATTGGGTTCTGCTGGCACAAGGCCTTGGCCTTGTTAATCATGAATAGGCTTTGTGCAAGAGCTACAAAGGACTATGGTGTTGAAAGAAGAAGTGCTGATGTGTGCTGACCTTGACGAGATGTATCAACTTTGAACCTTGGAAAAGATAGAAAAACAGAATGCTGCGGTCATCAGAAGCAGGATGTGTGAGCGCTGGAAACCGCAAGAGGAGGGGTTGACATTTAACAAATAACCAATAATGAGCTTAGCTTTTGTAATATGTATTAGCTAATTAACTTAGCAACCAGTAAGACAATGACAAGTATGCATATGTTACTTTAAAAAGTATAAATAACTGTCTGATGCTCTAATAAAGTGGACATGATTGATCACACTGATCGTGTGTCAGTCCCCTTCTTGCGACAAGTGGCGCCCGAACAGGGACCCCACAGAGAGGGCCCAACCGAACAGGGACCTGATGGAGAGGCTCCTGAACCCCCGGAGAGGACTTCTCGACTTCACGAAGAAGATCGAGACACAGACTTCACAGAGAAGGTCTTGGACTTATGCAGTGAGCGGCGTTCTGGAAACTGGAGGCAAGAAGTCTGGCCCGGAATAGCAGTACCGGAGACTACCCGTACCCTGACCCGATGAGAGGCACTACCTGAGACCCGATGAGAGGCTGAGAGGAGTCTGTGAGCCGAACACGTGGTAAGCCGTTACTGCTCGGAGTGGCTGTGCGCACAGGTATTAATGCTTATTTTTATCATGGAAAGGCAGACGACATATGATGTTTTTAAATGCTTTTTTAGAAAAGTGGGGAACAAAGTTAGATTGGAAAAAGGAACTGCTTCCATTATTAGAGTATGCAGAGCAGTTGGGATATTTTAAAGATCCTAATGAAGTTTTTGAAACGAAGGGTGAAAGAGTGGCAGCCTCAGTGTTTGTTGCCTTAACACCTGATCTACCAATACCGATGGATGCTCAGGATATGGACTTGACCTCTGGGCAGTTGTTTGAGACGCCTGGAATGCCCCCACCAGCACCTGAAGGGACTGTGCTGGTTCGAGCTCGGCCAGCTGTGCCGTTTGGCCCTGGGGGGTCGGATGGGGAGCGAGGATGGGACTGAGAAACGAGACGAGGGGCGACCGAGGACACCGCCGGAGTCGTCGGGGGACCCGGAGGGAGAGAAGCCGGAGAACACAGGCGAGGAACCTTGGAATGCAGACCCCCCCCCCTCCTGCCCGCCTGCCACGGCTCCCAAACACTCTGCCACCGCTGCCTTCCTCTCGACCTCCGATGCCTGATTTATCTTCTTGACCACAGCTGCCATCAATTACTCCTCTGCTTCACCTGTCAACACCATCAGTGCCTGCTATAGAGCAACAACCAAGGAAAGAACTGGGACTCGGAGACAAGCAACTCAGGGAACTGCCGAAGAAACTGAAAGAACTGGAAACCAAGGATGAGTATATCCCTGAAAAAAACCTAGTTTTTTGCTCCGGGGAATACCCTGAACAACCCAGGGGCACTAATCCAATTTTATCCCCTGATCCGTTCCCTATCCCTGCTCCTACTTCCCTTAACCCTTTAACACCCACTGCTCCACCTCTTCTAGATCCAACATGGGGAGGGGAGGGTGGTAGAGGGGATAGTGGGGGGGGAAGGTGGAATCAACAATTGCAATTTCATCATAAATGGCAAATGCTGTGTGAAAATGAAGCTGTGATTCCTAGACAGAACACCAATGCATTATACGGAGTGCAGGCACAAATGTTACTTGGTGCTTGTCCTTTTGTATGTGCAGATTTGCAGGCATGGTTTCAAACTGAAGTGTTACAACTTTCACAAGAATTGGCGTATAAAGCTTTGTAAACTGTGCATGATCCTGCACAAGCAACTCCCTCTTTTACAAGTATTAAATGAGGGAGTGGAGCCATATCCAAAATTTGTGGATCACTTATATTCAGTGGTAATATCACATCCTGACTTGACAGAAGAGATGAAAACAAAATTTTTTATATGTCAGCATATGACAATGCTAATGAAAAAAAAACCTAAATGTGCATTAGGACTACTCCCAAAAGGTGCTACAGCAGCCCAATTGTTAGAAGCTTCTGAGCAAATGCTAGAAGCAGATAAAGCTGCTTAAGGACCATCATTGCAATATGGTTCTCAATATTGATTTATATTGTGGTGCATGGTGCACTGGTGTTTCATACAGAGATAAAAAAAAAAAACCCCAAAAAAACAACAACAACCAAAACAAAACAAAACAAAAAAAAACCTTGGTAATTACACTTGAGTTTTGGTTTGGGAGATAGTACCACTTCATTTTGTTTCAGGCTGACTCCACCAGATTTTAGTAGCAATAGCATTTCATTTTTGAACCTTCTAGTGGTTGTTAATTTTTCTCATATATTGGTGAGGAGTAAGAAGGAAAAAAAAAAAAAAAAAAAAAAAAAAAGGGAAAATAGGGGGGAAGAGTGTGCCTTTGCTGTTTAAAGGCTTGGAACTCTGTCTCTAAACAATTTTATTAGGCCTTTTTGGGCCTCAATTTGGCAACCATGAAGGAAACCAGGACTCCACTGTGCCGTGACCCGGGAGGGGTCTGGGGAAGCTTTTGGGGCCCCCCGACCAATTTTTGTCGGATAAGCCTCCTCTACCCTCTTGGTTCTATGCACCAGTGGACACCAGACCTTCCTCATAATAAAAAGGTATTTAAGTCCTTCCACTGCAGTGTGAAATGTGCTTTTCATATTGTATTGATAATAGGTTCTTGTTAATGTTGTAATTCATATGATCGTTTATATGTTGATTATGGGATCCCTTGTCTATGTGTTGATTGTTGATTGTGCTATTCTGTTGCACTGCTAAGTAGATGAACTTAACTTCTGGTATTTTAACACAGATGCTAAAAGATGTTGATAGTGTCAGACATGCAGTTTTACAATATCATGCTGCCACTGACTTTTTATTATGAGCTTTTAGGTTATGTTTTTGAAGACTTTGATGGAGTGTATTTGCATGAATTTACCTGATCATTCAGAGTCAATTCACAACCAAAAACAATTGATTAAGATAACATGAAAAATTAACTGTTGCATATATTGGGTTAAATGAATGGTTAAATCACTTAAGGATATGGGGATAGCTTAGAGATTTAATTAGACAAGGTTTATCAATTATATTTGTTATTATTGTGTTTGATGCTTTCGTATTATTAGTATGTTTTATATGGCAATGATTATTCCCCCGCAGCAAAATATGTGGATTACCTGGTCAAATAGCACTGGTATTACAGATTTTTGCATTGCTATGGCTTGTGCCACTGACCCTTTTCGCACTTGCCTGATAGGGATTCCTGGCTTTAACGAATCCGCATTTGCAAACTATTCTGCTAAGCAATGTAACAATAGCATGTCTGGTGGGCAATGTGCCCTTACGTCAATAGATGGCCTGAATAGAACATTGCCATGGGATCCACAAGAGTTAGATTTGTTAGGCTCTCAAGGCATAGGTAATGTGTCTGGAAATTGGACCCCCACGTTTATCAAATTCGGCACTAAGAGATGGAAAATTGGTACTCCCGATGTTCCTCCTACAAATTTAGACTATGCACCTGAGTTTGGGTACTGTGGATATAATGACACAGGTTCTAATTCCCCAAAACCAATGTATTCAGTAGGAGATCGTGATAATCCGACTCCTGCGCCAGGAACATATATTTGGAAAAACGAATCAGCATATGCCTTACCACCAGGAGTGTTTTTGATTTGTGGTGATTGAGCTTGGCAAGGTGTCCCTAAGGGAATAATTGGAGGTCCTTGCTATCTAGGCTCTTTGACTATTTTTGCCCCGAAATATGCACAATTACGAAATATTACATTGACTGCAAAAACTCGGAAACAAAGAAGTATTGGTCTTTCACCAGATTGTAATGATCATGTTGAACTTCTGAGTCAGGCAGCCAGGGTGGCTTTGTCAATATTTCTCCCTGGTGCCGCTGCCGGAAATGCTTTGCGGGAATTAGCTAGCTTAGCATGCTGGACAGAAAAGCAAGCTAATGTTACTACAAAAATTTTAGGAGAATTATTGCAGGATCAAACTAGCTTACGCCATGCTGTTTTGCAAAATCGCGCTGCCATAGATTTTTTATTGTTAGCACAGGGTCATGGATGTCAGGATTTGGCAGGAATGTGTTGTATGAATTTGTCCAATCATAGTGAAAGCATTCATGCATCTCTCTCCTATTTAAAGGAACATACTGGCTTGATTCAGCAGCAAACAAGCTTGCTTGGAGATGCAGTCACAAATTGGCTATCGGGTTTGGGTATCACAGGATGGTTGTCATCTTTGGTGAAAACATTGTTTTATGTTGGTATCATGTTATTGATTCTCTTTTTGTTGTTACCTTGCTTCTTGCAATGCATTCAATGCATGCTAGACAATACTATTAGCCGTTTAGGGCTTAATGCTTACGTTGCCCTTAAAGAAAACGGGGGAAATGTGGAAGATTGGGTTCTGCCGGCGCAAGGCCTTGGCCTTGTTAATCATGAATAGGCTTTGTGCAAGAGCTACAAAGGACTATGGTGTTGAAAGAAGAAGTGCTGATGTGTGCTGACCTTGACGAGATGTATCAACTTTGAACCTTGGAAAAGATAGAAAAACAGAATGCTGCGGTCATCAGAAGCAGGATGTGTGAGCGCTGGAAACCACAAGAGGAGGGGTTGACATTTAACAAATAACCAATAATGAGCTTAGCTTTTGTAATATGTATTAGCTAATTAACTTAGCAACCAGTAAGACAATGACAAGTATGCATATGTTACTTTAAAAAGTATAAATAACTGTCTGATGCTCTAATAAAGTGGACTTGATTGATCACATTGATCGTGTGTCAGTCCCCTTCTTGCGACACCCTGTAATCCTGGAGGCAACAGTTAGTGACCTGCTGAGACATTTGGATCCTCACAAGTCTGAGACCAGATGGGATCCACCTGAGGGTGATGAGATAGCTGGTGGAAGAGCTTGCCAAGCTGCTCTCTGTCATTTACCAACAGTCCTGACTCACTGGGGAGGTCCCAGATAATTGGAAGTTGGCAAATGTCACACCAATTCAGAAGAAGGGGCGAAAGGGGGACCCAGGAAACTGCAGGACTGTCAGCCTGACCTCAGTGCCTAGCAAGGTTATGGAGCAGATCATCCTAGGGGCAATCACACAGCACCTACAGGATGGACAGGGGATCAGACCCAGCCAGCACAGGTTTAGGAAGGGCAGGTCCTGTCTGATCTCCTGATCTCCTTTTATGATCGGGTGACCCGCTCGGTGTTTGAGGGGAAGGCTGTGGATGGAGTCTACCTGGACTTCAGCAAGGCCTTTGACACCGTCTCCCACAGCATTCTCCTGAAAAAGCTGTCAGCCCACAGCTTGGACAGGGGCACTCTGCACTGGGTTAGGAACTGGCTGGAGGGCTGGACCCAGAGAGTGGTGCTGAACAGTGATGTATCCAGTTGGTGGCCAGTTGCTAGCGGTGTCCCTGTAGTGTTGGGCCCAGTTCTGTTTAATATCTTCATTGATGATTTAGATGAAGGGGTTGAGTCCACAATTAGCGAATTTGTAGATGACTCTAAGATGGGGGGGGGGGGGGGGGGGGAAGTGTGGATCAGCTGGAAGGCAGGAGGGCACTGCAGAGGGACCTGGACAGATTGGAGAGTTGGGCTGATTCCAATGGGTTGAGGTTTAATATGGCCAACTGCCAGGTCCTGCACTTTGGCCACAACAACCCCGTGGGGAGCTCCAGGCTGGGCACAGAGTGGCTGGAGAGAAGCCAAGCAGAAAGGGACCTGGGAGTTTGGGTCGACAGGAAGCTAAACATGAGCCAGCAGCGTGCTCAGGTGGCCAAGAAGGCCAAGGGCATCCTGGCCTGTATCAGGAACAGTGTGGCCAAAAGGTCCAGGGAAGGGGATTCTGCCCCTGTACTCGGTGCTGGTGAGTCCACACCTTGAGCTCAAAGGCAGAACCCACAAATCCCGGGGCAGTGGCTCCAGGAGTGTTTGACCTCCTCAAGGACACAGCTCCACCACCCCCAGGAAGCACCACTGCAGAGACAAACCCTTGAAAGACCCTCAAGCCAGGCTTCACTCCCAAAAAAAAACCAGCACAGAGCCAAAAGCTGTTCAGTAGGAAACATTTACTGCCCCAATCCACACTGAGCATGGGGTCTCCCCCTTCAGCACACCACTCCATGCTGATGTCACACAGTTGTCCCCCGGATCTTCCCTGATGTCCAAGTCCCCAGCAGGTCACGGCCGTGGCTCCTCTTTGCCTTTGTGGTAGTCAGGGGGTGTGTACTTCCCTTCCTTGATCATCTTATCTCTCTGCTCCAGGATGGTTCTCAGCCGCACAGCCTGGCACAGAGGGTGGGGGCAGACACACAGCAGGGGTCAGGGGGAAGCTGAGGTGATCCCAGGTTTCCCCCCCCAGCACCTGTGGCACCCACACCAGCCCTGCCCTCAGGGCTCTTCATGGCCACTTGGCCCCCCCGCCTCCCCCCCAAAAAAAAAGACTTCAGATATTTTAAGCTGTTTAAAACATTTTACTGATGATGATGTTGGCTGCCCAGGCAGTATTTTCCCCCATTGCTGCTGCAGCTGAGGACTGAGTAGGGAGGAGGAGGGGGCTGCCAGAGCTCTGCACTGTTGTGTCATCTGCTGCTACCTCAGCCCATCCCACCCCTGGGGAAGGGGCAGCGGCAGGGCCAAGACCCCCTCGTCCTGGGTAACAGGAACAGGATTGGAATCACTCCCCACCCTGAGTCCCCCTCCCCAGCACTGGCCTGGAGACCCAGAACATTCTCCAGAGCTTGGCGTGCACCCCTCGGCACGCTCTCCACTTCCTGGTCCAGCGTCTGCTCCCAGACCGGCCCTGGTAGCCCAAAGTCCCCTTCCCAGCGCGGCCCGGGACACGGGCGCTGCTCACCAGCTTGGTGCGGTGCATGCACTCCATGAAGTCCTCGTACTCGGGTTGGCACTCGCGGCGGGCGCGGGTCTGGCCCAGGCCGTGCCCGCACTCCACCCACTCCCGCTCGAAGGCGTGACACGCCCCGGGCTTGCCGTAGGGCTGCGGCATGCTCTGCCGCAGCAGCCACCGGTCCACATCGATGCCCAGCTGCCGCTGCAGATCCCAGAACGGCATGTCTCCGCGCTTGTCGAGACACAGGCGCTGTCACGACACGGGCACCCGGCCCTGCCCGCCCCCCCCCAATCACGGAGCCGACACTGCTGGCGTCCTTCACGGGGCTTTTCACGACACCGCCCGCGTCGCGCTTGACGGCCCCGCCGGAGCCAATGAGACGAGCGGCACGAGCGGCCCCCCCCTGGTGCAGCGCCCCCCGGCGGGGAGGAGGCCGCCTGCCGGCCGCTGCGGCAGCACCGGGACCTCCCAGTACCCTCCCAAAGTCCTCCCAGTGCTCTCACTGCCCTCCCAGTTCTCCCAGTTCCCTCCTAGAGCCCTCCCAGTGTCCTTTCAGTGTTTCCAGTGACCTCCCAGTGTTGTCCCAGTGCTCCAAGTGCCCACACTCCAATGCCCCAGTGTCCTCCCACTTTTCCCAGTGCACCCCTTCCCATGCTCTCCCAGTTCCCCGAGTTCCCAGTAACCAGGTGCTGAAGGTGTCCTCATTCAGATTTATGTCCCCCTGGTCCCCATCCCACCCTGCCACAGCCCTGAGCCAGTGTGGGACCCCCACATATCCCTGGTGCTTCATTAGTGTTCATGAGTGCCCACGGATCCTACCAACTCCCCAGTTCCACCCACATCCCCAAACTCCCCCCGTTTATTCCCACCCCCCCGAAATCCTGGGGACGCCTGAACCGCGTCTAAGGTCAGGGTGAGCAACTCCACCTTCCCTAATGAGCAAAGCCTCATTATGCAGCTAATTGCAGACTGATCCCTGCTGCCTTTGGTGCAGGGTGGGGAGCAAGAGCCAGGAGGTGTCCCTGGACACCCATTTTTTGTCATAACTCTTAAAGAAAAGAAAAAAAAACCCAAACCTGCCCGGCTCCCCCCACCCACCCTTTTTAGCAGGCACAAAAGCAGGAAGAATGGGACCAAGGGCAGATAATCCCAAATCCTTGCCCAGGGGTCCCAGTGGGAGGGGAGGTCGTGGTCTCCTTCCCCCTTCCCCGTAGTGGTGCTGCTCAGATGATGCCAGTGGGAGCGCAGACCGGGGGAACACTGAGGGTCTCTGCCATCTCCCAGCCACAGGACAGCGGGGCGCAGATGCCCTCCCGGTCGTCTTCTGTTTGGGGTGTTTTTCCCTGCAAGATCTGGATGCTTTTCCTGCAAGGGGGAGGAAACCCTCATGGAAGGGGGAGCTCCAGTGCTCTCTCATCCCCCCCGACAGCTGAGCTGCCTGTGGCTTCCTTAGGGAAAAACTGACTCGGGTCTGTCAGTGTTGGAAAAAAATAGGAGTTTTGCCTCAGGGGGGAAGATTTCACGCCGAATCTCCAGCTTTTGAGACTTGGATTTTACCCTCTTTCTTGGGCAAAGAGCACAGCTGGGGGGAAAGCCAGCATCTCCCATGGGATTCAGCCCTGTTCCCATGGGACCGTCTCTTACCAGGCCAGGTGGGACATGGTGTAGGTGACAGGTGGCTGGGGACACCCCCCGGGGGGGGACAAGGCTGTGATGGTGTAGGCCCCCATGTCCTCAAAGATCAGCCAGTCCCCAACCTGCAGCTCAGGCAGCTCTAGGCCCTCAGCAATGTGATCCTCTCCATGTCCCAGGGGGCCTCGGAGGCTGCTGCTGTGTGAGCGGGGGTCTCGGCAGGGTCTCTGTAGGGGGCAAGGAGACAGAAGTGCCCATGATCTGCCCTATCTCTATAACTCTGGTTACAGCCCTTCTGGTGGCCACCATGGCCTCCCCAGAATGGAGCCTGGGCCACCCAGGATGCGAGGGGATGGGACGTAGCATGAAGGACCCTCTGGGCTTTCCTCAGCTTGGGTAAGACCCTCACCTTGTGCAGCCGAGGTCTGGGGCAGGGGCTGTCAAACAGGAGGCAGCTGAAGGCACCGTAGGTGCCATCACTGAGGTGGTACACGAGGTTCTTCTTGGTGCCAGAGTCTTCCTCTGGAGGAGAGGAGGGAGAGGGTTCAGGGGGTGTTTGGGCACACATCCCAGTACCCCACTATCCCACTACCCCACTGTCTCATCACCCCACTGTCCCACCATTCACAGCCCCACCATCCCATCATCCCACCATCCCACTCACCATCAGAGCTGGGGTGCTCTGTGGGTGCTTCCTCCCTGGCTGTGATCCTGGCAGCCAAGGTGAAGGCAGAGGTGACATAATACCGCCCCGGTCTTGCAATGATCTCCAGCCCACAGCCATCTGGGAAATACAAATCCAAGGCCGAGTTTATCCCAGCAGCCACCTGGAAGGAAAGAAGATGTTCCCCCTGGGTTAGCTCAGTCCCTCTGCAGTGACCCAGACCCAGGGGACATGCTCCAGCCTGGTTCTGCACGCTGGGAGCTACGTACCTCTTCAAACCGGGCTCTGGTGTCCTCGGTGCCGAGGAATCCCCCTCCAATGTCCAGGAGGTGCATTTGGTAGCCCAGCTCCTTGCCCACCTCAAAGGCCATCTGTGCCGTGGCCACTGACTGAGAGAAGGTTTGGGGCTCCAGCCCACGGCTGCCCAGATGGAAGCTGAGGGGACAGTCCCTGTTCCAGCAGCGCTCACCTGTCCCCAGAGAGCAGCAAGGGGACATGGCACTGGAATTATCCCTCCCCAGAGATCCCAAGCCAGACTGCCTGGATGGCCCTGCAAAGCCCCCCCAGACCTTCTCTGAGGGCCAAACCTGCCCCAGGTTGGTCTCAACGAGGGTCAACCTCCCCAGCATCCACCTCCCTCCCAGGCGCAGCAGCTGGTGGCTCCATGGACCCCTGTGTTGTTCTGGCAAGGCAGAGCTTCCCAAGTCCCCTCCAACATGGGCAACATGGGCTGAGCTTCCCTATGGAAGAAGGACCATGTACTGCACCTGATGCCAACAACCTCCAGAGCCTGGTCCTTCGCTGTCTCCAGCAGGTGCCGGCAGGATTTGAGTGTGGTCCCAAATGTCATGCTGGGATGGGCAGAAGGGCTGGAGTCAGCAGCAACACCCAACAACACCCTGCAGAGCAAAGCCACACTGCTGTGAGGGTTCTTCATTGAGTCACAGGATAGTTTGGATGTGAAGGGACCCTGAAGATCACCTTGAAGACACCTTCCACCAGCCCAGGTTGCTCCAAGCCCCATCCAACCTGGGGCCTTCAGCACTGCCAGGGACGGGGCAGACACAGCTTCTCTGGGCAAGCTGGGCCAAGGGCTCAGCACCCTCACACCAAATAACTTCTTTCTAGTATCTAGCCTAAACCTTCCCTCTTTCAGCTTAAAACTGTTCCCCCTCATCCTATCACTACTTCAGGCCTTCTGTCACCCCACAGCCCCCTCCCCAGCTTCTCCTCCAGCCCCCCACTCCAATGCAGCTTCCAGGCACCTACTTGGCATGAGGGTGGCTCCTGGCCACCTTGCTCAGCTCCACCTCATTGTCAAAGGTCACCATCTCTACACCGTGCTTGGCTGCATATCTGAGGTGGGCAACCTGCTTGCAGGGGCTGCTGTAGAAGATCTTGTCAGCTGGGACTCCAATGCTTTGAACCCATGCCATCTCTGCCTGCAGGGAGATGGCATCGTGTGTCAGCAGGTCCCTTGGGCCTGAGCTGCAGAGGGCAAAGTGCCAGCTGGGCTTTTCCAGAGCTCTAAGGCACCATGGTGGACTTTGTCCTGGTTGCAGCAAGATGTTTACAAGTGGCATGAGACCAGAAGGAGAGAAAACCGGAGGGTGCAGAGGGGTGGATTTAGTGCACGTGTCTCCCAATGGGCTGAGCTGTCATCTCCTTTGCACTTCCTCCTCCTGGTAACACATCCTAGTTAATTAACATAGAAGTAATTGGCTTCACTTTGGAGCCTCCTTGGGAATCTGAGCAACTGAGGTGCAAGAGGGAGCTGGGAGCTTCAGGATCAGCCTGAAAGCCACTGAGAACTGGACAGCTGTGGCAGTGGCACCTCAAGGACCTGCCTTGTCACCAGCCAAGCCAGGAATACTGACCAAAGAGATCAAGCTGGAGTCACCAGAAAGGACAGGGATTTTGAGGCTGTGTCTGGAGTGTTTGGACAGCAGAGGGACATTCCTGCCCCTGTGAATGTCACCCAGCAAGTGGAAACATAGGACAGGAGAGTGAGCTCTGCCAGCCTCCCAAAAATTCCCATGTCCTCACCTTGTTGGCACAGGCAAAGCCTGCCCCCAGCTCAGCCAGCAACCGGACCACACCCTCGCTGCTGTTGCACTTCACAGGGAAGTAGGGTCTGACACGGGGCAAGGCCCTCAGGAAGTGCATGTGTTTCTTGACAATGTCCCCAAGGTCTGCCACGAAGAAGGTTTGACAGTCACTCTAGGAGAGAGCAGGAGTGAGCACAGCAGTTCCCTCCCCATGGCCCCTGGCTGCCGGGGAGCAGCAGAGCCACCAGCACTCACCGCCTGGCACAGTTCCACGAGAAGGTTCTCCAGGAGGTCTCTGGTGGTGAAACCCTCCTCCAACATCATGAAGTTGGACTCCTTCAAGTACCCATTCATGGTCAAGGTGTGATAATGCTAGGTGAAATCCTCCTCAAGCAGGGTATAGCTTCTCACTAAGCAACACACTGGAAAAAGGAAGAGAATGTTGGAAGTAGGGTTCCAGAAGCCCTGAGGTGCTCACCATGTACTTGTACATGTCTGTGCTGCCCTGAGTAGAGGTGTTCTGCTGCTCTCCTTCAAACCAGTGACTGTGGAGAGCCCTGCTGGGGGTTAAACATCTTCTCTAGGGGGAGGAGACACATTTCTCTGTAGCTCAGAGTTTTGTTCTGGCACACAGCAGCCCTGTCTTCAGCAGCAGTTCAGGCACCAACACAGTCAGCTCCACTGCCACGGGGGTGGCCTGTATAAATCAGGACATATCCCTTCACACTCCAGCATGTCACTAGATCTGCTGCTTGGGGTGAAGTTTCCCAGACCCACCATCCCAGGCACACAAGCCCCATGGAAAGGGAGGCACCTTTAAAGACCCCACCATGGGTCACTTGCGTATCTGGGGATGGTCTGGATCTGTGCTGTGCTTCCAGTTTCACATCCCTGCTGTTACACAGGGTGTGGAATAAGGGGACAAGTTAAGCTGCATGGTGTTTGCTGGTTCACACACACTTTGTGGAGCTTTAGCTTTAAGCTCACACGCCATCACTTTAACACCATCACTTTAACTGGTTCCAGCCCACCCCATGTCCCCAGGAGGTGAACACCCAGCGTGAGCTTGCAAGAAACATTTCCTCTCCAGTAATCCAGGTCTAGCTCCAGGGCTTTCATGGCAACATGGTCCCCAGAGGTTTCATCCCTCTGAGCTGCACAGCACCTCCTCCTCCTCTGCAGAGACCTACTTGTAACATTCTGGATGGGGACAAGGAGAAACACCACGCTGAGCCCAGGGTGGTTGTAACGCACTGAGCAAGCACCACCATCTAACTACAGAAACAGGGAGAAAAAAAAACAGGCTTTGGAGCTGTGAAAGCTTCCTACTCAGGAAAGGAGAGCAACTCCTCCAGCCTCACTCTTCACTTCCAGGAGGCATCACTAACCAGCACCCAGCCCACACTGCTTGGGCACAGAAACCATGAGAAATGAAGCAGCCCCCCCCCTGTACCATGGGCTGATGGTTGGCTCCTGGGTGACAGGGTCAGGGGGCCCCTGAAGAAGTCTGAGCTCCCGCAGCACCCCGAGGCGGAGCTGTCACTGGGGATCCGAGGTCCCTGGAGAGAAGCAGTGCAAGGGGTTAAGTGAGGGAGAGGGGCACTGACAGCAGGATGCCCTCCACCCACCCTTCCCAAAATTAAGCATTGTCGGGCACCCCTCCCTAGCCCCCTCCTCCCACTGCCAGCAGCCCCCTCACCCCGTTACCTTAGAAATCATTTAAGGAGATGATGCCCATGGGTCTCCCAAGAGGATGAACTGGCCCCAGCAGCAGCTGCTCCTCCTGCCCTGGTTCCCCCCGTGCCCCAGCCCCTGGGCAAGTTACCCCTGCAGAGAGAGAGGAGGCACCCCTCCTCCCTGCTCTGCCTCCCAACTGTAGCCATGGCAACCGAACCCAGCCACCCCATTGGCTGAGCTGCCTCTGAGCATCCTTCATCCTTTTTTGGGGAATGCTCCCCCCCTTGCCTACCCCCTCTCAGGGTTGGGGTTGCCCCCAGAATACATGCTGCGTGACAGAGCTGGGGGCTGCACATGTACTGCTGTAGGGACCCTACTGGGGGGGTGTGGGGGTGGAGGGGAAGTGAGCCAAAAATATCTCCAAAATACGGCTGCCAGGGAAAGGAAATGACAGGCTGAGGACAGTTGATGGGGGAGGCAGTCGGGAATCCAGGGACTGATTCTGCCCCGTGGTGCTGCTACCAGTCCCAGTGGGTTCCTGGCAGCAGATGCAGCTCTGCCAGACCTGCAGATCCCCAGCTGCTGGGTCAGTCGTTTCTTTGCCTGCATTTGTGTATTTGGAAGCAGCTCCACTGCTCCATCCCGCAAACCCCACGGGCTGAGCAGGGGAGTTTTTTTCTTTTTCTCGTTGATTCACAATTGCCTACTGGGGTCACTGTGCAGTTGCTCCCCCTAAGGGGGAAGAGGGACCGGCGTACCCGAGGCTTCTCATGACAGCACGGTGCCCTTGGCTTTGCCAGGGACTCTCGTGGCCACCAGCCCCAAGACAGCTTTTGTCCACGGCAGATCCCGGCGCGATTTCCCGGTGTTTAGCCCAGCACCCGGACTCCACCGCGCACGTGCCGAGCAGCTAGGCACAGTGGGCCCGCCCACTCCAAGATAAACCACGCCCATCCCCACTAAACCGCGCCTACCACAACCAACCCAACGCCCACCACCCCAGAAAGGTTCCTTTTGATTTGCGTAACCCCGCCCATTCACCGGACAACCGTACCCATTCACCCCTTAACCACGCCCACAACCGTGACTTAACCCCGCCCATTCTACCGCGGAAGCCCCGCCTACGAGTCGCGCGCTGCCACCGTGCCCACCCATTGGCCGCGGGGCGGTGCGCGGTGCGCGGTGCGGCGCGCGCAGTCGGTGGTGTCATGGCTCCGAGCGCGCAGGCCGGGGGCAGCCGCGGTCAGAGCACGGGTTCGGGGCTCCGGCAGGGAATCCGCGCCGTGCTGCTGGGGCCGCCCGGTGCCGGCAAGGGCACGCAGGTGAGCGGACACGGGATGAAATAACCCGCGGGGGTCCCGGGTTGCCTCACCGGATCGGGTCGACCAACCCTTTCCCACCCCTGGGTCCAGCATTTGGCCTCCGGCGTGGAGGGAATGCGGGCACCCGGGCTTCTTTCCCCCGCGGTGTGCTGCCCGCCTCGCTCCGGAGCGCCCCGGGCCTCCCTTCCCCTGCGGAGAGCCTGGAGTGTGCGGCCTGACCCGCTCCGGAGCGCCCCGGGCCTGTCCGCTGGGGACTCAGGGATGCGGCTCCCCGGGGTCCTTTGTCCTGGATCCCTCTCGAGGCCCATTCTTGGGCACCCTGAGTCCTGGTCCCCCTCCGAGAAGTGTGCCACGTGCTGGCCGGGGCTGCTGGGAAAGAGGGATAAGGCCCCAGCGGGGTGGGAGTCCCAGATCACGTCTGTGTCTCGCTTCCCTCTGGTCCTGCCTCTGAATCCCTCATGGCGGGCTCACCTCTTGTCTGTCCTGTCCCACAGGCTCCGAAGCTTGCTGAGACCTACTGCGTCTGCCACCTGGCAACTGGGGACATGCTGCGAGCCATGGTGGCCTCAGGGTCCGAACTGGGAAAACGGCTCAAAGAGACGATGGATTCAGGGAAGCTGGTGGGTAGCAGGGAGAGGTTGCTAGGAGGGGAGGGGGCCTGGCAGCACCTGAAATAAGAATAGTCAAAAGCCAGCTCTTAATTAAAAGCCTTAGGTGACACAACCCAATTAGTGGTGGAAAAAAAAATTGTAGGGTGAAGGGAGGGGTGGGGGTTCTCCTCATTTTCCTATAGGGAAAACATCCCATTAAAACAAGCTTGAGCTTCCAGATTGGTCCATGTTTACCAGCAGCCTCAGTTCCACCCCCTGTTTGGAGGGGAAATTTTTCCTTGGAGCTGTAAGATGTTGCTCAGGACACTTCATGTGATGCCTGGATCCCCATGGGGTGGAACAGTTTGTCCAGAGTGTTCAACTCCATCCTAGTTCTTGTATAAATACTGTTTGCTTTGTAATTGTGGGGTGAAAACAGGTGTAGGGGTGTTGCTGTGTGAAAGGGCCACTTTGGATCCTCATGGGACAAGAGTTAGGATCTCAGACACAATTTGTTTTTTGAGGATCTCAATTACCTTGGCAAAATGACCAAACTATCTTGGGAAACTGTAAAGGACAGCAAACTGCAGCCACAGATCTTGGGCATCGTGGCTCTTCGCACCCCATAAAGAACCCGCAGGGCCCCGGGTGGGAAAAGTGACATGGCTTATCTCCAGTTTTTGCTCAAAACTTGTATTGCAACATCATCCTGCAATATCCCATCTGGTTATGAAAGATAGAGACGTTATCTGTCCAGGCTGGTGGTATCTGCCACGTGTGTGTGGCAGGCAGCAGTGGGCTGCTCCCCAGGTACATCCCAGCAGCTCTGGCTCCCTGATAACTCTGCTGGGAGCTCAGCAGTGTTCAGAGCCAGGGATGGGGCTTTTTTATGCTTGGTTACCAAGCAGGATGCCTTTCTGTGAAAGGGGTGATCAGGAAAGCAGAGAAATTACTTGTTTCTTACCCAAGAGAGCCCTGCTCTATCCACTCCAGGGCTCTTGTTTACATGTGCTGTGACAGTCTGGTCCCCAGTCCTGCTGGGTCCTGGCTGGAGAAAAGAGCTCTGCTCTGGAATAAACAGCTATTGTTGGGGCTGCAGCATCTGTTAGTGCTTTTGGTGTGGAAAAGGGACTAATCCCAGCAGCATGCTGAGGTTGTGATAAGGGAAAAACTACCCAGCCAGAGCTTGCCTGTAACTATTGGGCATTTACCTTCAAGCAAAGTTTATGAGAGTCAATGAGCAGCTCTCCTTCTTTGCCCTTTGTGGCCAGGCCTGGCCTCCCAAAGGGGATGTGTGGGTGAAAGTACAAAGTTAACAAGAAATAAAAGATTATGTCAGTATTTTGTACTGTGAATTGGTTGGGTTTTTGCTTGTTTTTGTTTTTTTTTTTTTTAAAAATCTAGGGAGGCTGACAATCTCCCTTGAAATACAGCAACCTTTGTAACAGTGAGGTTACAGCGCTGGCCTAGTCCCTGCATATGCTGAAGTGTCTCCTGGGGAGAAATGTCCCATTAGCCATGTGGTGGTGTAACACCGAGGGCAGGGAGTGCGTCCCTGGGGTAGGCAGGTCCCATCAGGCAGCATTCACCCTGTCCCAGCAGTGCCCTGCATGGTGGCTGCTGGCTCCAGACCAGGAACAGCTGTCAAAAGGGCAGCAGGATGGGTAGGGCAGCTCTGGGGGTGTCTGTGTGTAAAATTGGGCTGTTCCTCCTGACCTTGCATCCATCTCCTCTCTGCAGGTGAGTGATGAGATGGTGGTGGAGCTGATTGAGAACAACCTTGACTCTCCTCCCTGCAAGAATGGCTTCCTCCTGGATGGCTTCCCACGCACAGTGAAACAAGCTGAAATGGTAGGTAAGCTTCTGGGTCTCCTCCAGCCCTGGCCTGTGCCTCTGCCCCCCTGAGCTGGTGTTTTCTGTCACAGCTGGATGAGCTCCTGGAGAAGAGGAGAGAGAAGCTGGATTCTGTCATAGAGTTCAGCATCCCCGACTCCTTGCTCATCCGGAGGATCACTGGACGGTAATTCTTCCTTCCCAGACATGGGGTGAAGTTTCATAGTTTAGGGGGAAACATCCTGATTTTGAATTCTTGTGCCTTTCTCACTGTGACTAGGGCTAGATTCTCTGCTCTGTATTCAGTTTCTGCTCTGTGAGAGCCTTCCTTCCCTGATGCCTTCCCTGCTGTCCCATGCCTGGGCCATCCTTGAACCCTTCCTTACCCAATAAATAGGGGTCTCTGATACAAACCAGTGTCCTTGGTGAGCCAGCTCAGCCTTTAATCCTGGTGTCTGAAAGCTAATATCTTCAATCCTCCTGCCTCTGGAGCTGGTACTGCTCCCTTCAGCAGGAGGTGCTGCTGAATGTCATGTCTGGGGCTGGTTGTGGCCATGCAGGCACACAGAGGTCTCACTGGGTCACCTTCACACCTCCAGGAACAAGCACAAAGTAAAAATCCTTGTGCAGCTGCTTTTTGCAAGAGCCTAAAGAAGCCCTTGGTACAGAAATAGCTAGAAGAGTTTTTTCTTCATAGAGAGGCTAATTGTGTTGCTATTGCAGATGTTTCTGTGCTGCTGAGTGGCGGGTTCAGAAGACCTTGTCCTGGCTCCTTTGCTGACATTTGCTTTCTGCCTCTAGGCTGATTCACCCAGCGAGCGGCCGCTCTTATCATGAGGAGTTCAGACCCCCGAAAGAGCACATGAAGGACGATGTATGTGAGCTCCCAAGGCCACAGCTTGCATTGCTTTGGGTTTAGATGATGTTTTATATCATCCTTGGGGAAAAAGAAATAATAACCCTCGGGGGTTTTTTCCTTCTGTCTTGGCTTTCTGGGGAGTGTGGGGAAGTGCCTGGGCAGCCTGAGCCATCAGTAGAGTGGGGAGGAAATTGTGGTGGGTTGTAGCTGGTTTTCCTGGGGAGCAACAGGTGCTATCAAGACTTCTTGGTCTCCTTTTAGCAAGCAGAGTGGTTGTGGAGGGGGGGAAAGACCATGACACTGAATCCTTCTCTCTTCAGTGGGACTTCTCTGGGACTTGTTTTGGCTGCCTTTGGGATCACCTCTGCAGCTCCACCTCATAGGCTCATCAGAGGGGAGCCAGGGTTGTCATAGCTGTGGAAAGGGGGGAGTATGCCAGGCTTGCAGCTGGCTGGAGACTGTTGTCCCCTTGTTTCTCCCAGGTGACTGGAGAGCCCCTGATCCGCCGTTCGGATGACAACGAAACAGCCTTGAAAACCCGGCTGAAGGCTTACCACACCCAGACCTCCCCCCTGGTCTCCTACTACAGCAAAAGAGGGATCCACACGGCCGTGGATGCCTCTCAGTCTCCCGATGTGGTGTTTGCTAGCATCCTGGCAGCCTTCTCCAGAGCCACATGTAAAGACCTGGTTATGTTCATTTAGGGCTCTGTCCCAGGATGGAGCTTTCCCTTTCTTCTCTCTCTCTCTCTCTCTGTTTCTTTGTCTCTGTCTTTCTGGGGCCAGGGAGGGTGAAGAGCTAAGCAGAGTAGAAGAGGAGGGGATAAGGTGATGCAGCCCGAGGCAGGGCTGTGCTAATTCTCTTTAATTAAACGAGCTGTTAACGGTCTCTTATCTCAGTATATATGAACATTATGTGTCTTCGGGAGCCAGGGATTTGTCCCCTAGAGGTCGCAGTGAGCCCAAGCACCCCCTGCCAGAGTTGGGGTTTATACCCCCGAGGTTCGAAAGGCTTTTTGGTGGTTTGGTTTTTGTTTTTTTTCAGTCTGTAGCTTCCTGGAAGGAGATGGACTTTCAGCTGCTCCACAGGGAATTACCATAAGGTTGGAGGTCAGGACTGAGCAGTGAGGGGAAGGACCTGGGCAGGGTGCCAGAGAGGTGATGTTCTGTCAGCAGAGGGTTGGTGGTGGGAAGGCTGTGAAGGGCTCTGTGTGTGTCCACCAGGGGAGGGAGAGCTTGTCCCTGTGTCTGAGCACAGCTTGCTGCTGCTGCTTGGGGCTGGGGAGAACTTATTCTCCTTGTATGGGCTCTATTCTCTGTGGGATGGGAGGTTACCTGAGAGACTTCCTCCCATTCTGATGAAGCTTGTGGGGGAGTGCTGGGGGGTTTCAACCTCTCCTCATTTATGGGCCTCAATATGTATATGTAAATGTTAGTGAGGGGCTTCCTGGTTTGTTGATTTTGGTTTTTTTTTTAACACAATGAAGTTTCTGGTCAGTCTGACGGTCACTCTGTGTGGCAAGTTGGGATCTCCTGGGGACAAGAAAAGGCCTTGGGTTTTATCTCTTCACTCTTGCCTTGGCTTTGGCCAAGGAAGATGTGTTGAGCTTCTCCTGGTCCCAAAATCTAAATAAAGCCTGGCTGCAAACCAGATGATTTCTCAAGGCCTGAGAGGCAGTCTTATTAACCACCATCTTTGTGTGCCCTTGAGCCAATGACCTTCGTTATGAGCTCCTGGAAATGTATTTGTTTCGTGAGCAAATCCAACAGCTCCATCAGGCTGCTCATTTGAGGATACCACGTGTCGTGTGGTTAATGCCCCAGCTTCTCAGGACCATTACTCTGCTATTTGGTGACCCTGGTGACAACCTTTGTCCCTGTGGGATTCCAGCCCACCTTCCTGGAGGACCCCGCTTATTGGCCCAGATAAAATTTTGTCCTTTAGCCTTCCATGTATGTTTACTGATTTGGTGGTGGTGAGTCCTGTTGAGGAGATGGTCTGTCTCCTTCCTTCCACTGGGCTGCCTAGGGCTGCATATCCAGAACAGATGCCTAATACTCAGGGATCGCTCTTTTTCTTGATAATTTCTCTTTTGTCTGAAAATAGCTCTCTGTCCTTGTACATCCTTTCCAGGGAAACAACCTCTTCCCTTCCAGCTAACTGGAAGGAACACCATGAACTGAAAGCTATTGAGTTGTTGCTCTTTGAAAGCACATGTCTGTGGGGAGAGGGTTTGAAAGGAAACGGTTCTGGTTTCAACAGCAGCCTGCAGTCCCCTGGGGTCCCCCAGGTGGCTGTTGCCTTCTCCATCGTCTGTGCCTTCCCTGTGTGAGAGGACAGCCCCAGCACCAGGGAGGTGGGGGGGAGCAGCTAATGTCAGGCTGCCATGTTCCAGGGGAGTGGAGAGAACAGTGTCAGAACTGCCTCTCCATGGCTGTAAAGAAATGCTGAGTGGAAGGAGCTTTGATTTTGGCAACTCGAGAGAGGCCCAGAGGAGGGCTGCAGCCCATGCCTAATGGCAGGAGGGGCTCTGGGGCTCTCAGCCAGTTGGTGCTCCTGGACTTGCTCAAGGTTTTACTCCACAGCGTGAACACTCTGTTTTTCCACTCTCTATTCTTTTTTTTTTTCCCTTTGTGCTCACTTTTGGATCCAGCCCACCAGCCTTTTCCTGCCATAAGCCATGATTCATTTTGGTTTTTTTTTTTCCCCTAAATATTTTTTTTCTTTGTTCCCATCTATTCCAGCTGAATGACTCCGTGAACCAGATGAGAGACCACCAAATGCTGCACACTCTGCTACATCACCCATTGCAGCCCTCCCGTGGGTGCAGGGGAGGCAGGGAGGGGGTTACTATTGATGGGAGGGAAATAAGGAGGTGGTAGACAAGGGGCTTGGGGGCTGATTTGCTTGTTTTTCTTAATTAGCAGAATCACTGTGAAGAGGAGGTGGCATTCTCCTTAAAAATTACAGTTTGGGGAGACAAAACAATTGTACAGGTTTGTCTCATGGGCTCTTGGTACTCTGAGGCCACTGTGAGGTTTGCTGTGATTTTTTTTTTTTTTTTCTGAAGTTGCTTCCTGACAGCTAGGACCAAAAAATGAACAAATGACTCATCAGTTCTGAAAGGGAAAGGGAAAAAACAAAACAAAAAGATTCCTTGGTCTTTTCCTGGAAGTTCTGTTTTTCTTGTTCTGCTGCATTCCTAAACACGGCATAGAGACTTCTCCAGGTTTCTCTGGTGCTGAACAGAGGGGCTGTGGTTCTAGTCCAAGCCTGCCTTACTTGGCCATGGGGTGGCTTTCCTGTGATCTTGACCAAGCTGGAATTCTTGCAATGCTGAAGAAATGCAAAAGAGACTTCCTTAATTGACTGCAAAAATGACACTTAATTGGGGTTGGGTGTTTTTTGCATTTCTTTTTAGATCAAATGGTGCCTTGTCTAACCTCTGAATCAATAATAAAATAACCCCTTTACATTTTTATATCTCTTACTGTGTGCTCTTTGACCTGCAGACAGAGTGGAGGATGAGAGGAGGCAGATGACAGTGTAGCCAACTAACAACTGAGCTGGGTGGCTCCTCGGGCCTGATTCTGTCTCAAGGATGATTTTCTGTGCAATTGAAAATGGGGCTTGTAAATCCTTTTAGCTTTTTTTTTTTTTTTTTTTCCCTTCTGAGTGTGTTCCAGTGCTTTCTGTCACCATAGCAATGGTGTCTTTTGCTGCTTTTCTCTTGTCTGTTGCTTTGTGTGCGATGCTGAAAGTACTGAGCCCCTGTGTATCCTCACCCTTCCTGATCAGAGCTCCTTGAACTGATGCCATACCTCTCCCTTCCCCCCTCCCTTTGCATCATTAATGTGTGGAGGAGCTGATGTTACTTCCTTCTCTCCTCCTGCACTGATCGGAAGCCACATACTGTGTCTTCTGTTTTCTGCCTTTCATACCTGGTTGCATTCCTCCTTTTCCCTCCACCAGTGCCTCCCTGTAAACACACAGGGCAAAATCTGCTGAAATGCAGCATTTCTTGGCCTCCCTCTGACTGCCTCCCCAGGGACCCTGGCCTCAGCTCTCGGAGGTATCTCAGGGGAAGGTTGTGCTCGTGATGTGCTGATGGCGGGTCCTTGTTTTTCCCCAGTGCCCTTGGGGCTCCACTTTTACAGCCCCTTGTGTGTTCAGGGCTTTGGTTTAGGCACTGTGACCCAGCACCAGAAAGGGTCAGGATGCATCTACCCATTTCCTCCAGAAATGACTCATTTCTTCTGCATAAGTGGGCTTTCTTGCTCCTCAGCCATTCAGTCTCTCTGTGCTCTGGTGTTTTTATTACCTTTCTCTTTCCCATTAGAATTCTCTGTCTCTTGAAGGCAAAAGCTGTGTGCCTCTCTGGTGTTTGTGGTGTCCATCCTGTGATGGATGTTAAAGTTTTCTCTTCCTCCTTGTTTGGAATTGTATCCTTTACTACTTGTCGTGCTGTTGCTTTCAAAACCTGTTCTGCCTGTTCCTTCTGGCTTTCTGCTACATGGGATGGAGAAGTTTTGGCTTCTCTGAGCTGGGCTGCTTCTGTTTGATTCTAACTGAAGTGTGGAATGTGAAATTAATCCCTGGGGTGCTGGGAGGGGAGGTTGCTCAGCTCCATCCTCTGTAGTTGAATCTGGGGGTACTGGGGGGAGGCTGCTCAGCTCCATCCTCTGTAGTTGGATCTGTTCTGTGGCCTGTCTCCCTCACATTGACCTTGAATGTTTCCCCCAGCATGTGATGCTCTGCAGGTGCTGTAAATCCCTTCTGTTCAACCATTTTGCTCCAGCAAGCTGCTTATCAGGCACTCTTGAATACTGTGTTCCTATTTCATACACACAATTATTCAACTGCTATAAAAGGGGAAAAAATCCTATTTATAGCACAAGGACCAGCATCAAATAGGACACTGAATTCTCACTGATAGAGGAAGTGACCTGTTCTCTAATGCAGCAATATTTCTGCTGAAAAAAACCAGTATCTTGAATGGGGGGAGGGATGAAAAGCCCTGAGGCACCTCTTTCCATTCAAGATGTGCTGCAGTCCTAAAAATACAGTATCTGCCCTTCTCCTTTTCATCTGTGAAAGAGAGATTGCAGAAAAACCTTCCACTGTGGGTTTGTGGTTAGTCATAATGAGCCCACTGACTCCTGGTGGTCAGTGCGCTCCCAAGCTGGTTTGAAGTTTCTGATAACTGACCTCTGACCTTGCCCCAGGAGTGAGGGGAAGTGACTGCAGTGAGTGCTGTGGGCAGGGGGCACAAACCTCTCCTTGGGACAACTGCAGCCCTGAAATGGAGAGAGTGCTTGGGGATGAGGAACAAAGAAGTGGCTGAAAGCAATGAACCGAGGGGGTAGAAAGAGCTCTGGGGACATGGGTGGGAACTGCTGCCACAAAGGTGAGTGCCTTTTTTTTGTCCAAGCCTGCTACCCATGCCTGCCTCTGCTCTCCTTTCCCTTTCAGGAATGTTGAGCCACGGTTCCCCCATGGCTGGCCTATGCCTGCTGCTTGTTCCCTGTTGTCACCCCGTCCTCCAAGCTCTTTAGGAAAGGCTGCAGTGAGTGATACCAAGTGAGCTGGAGGACCAGAGCCTGGGATTCCCTCTCCCGTCGCTGTGGCAACCGTGTGGAAGGGAAGGAAGTGGCAGTGAGGTGGGATGGGGGTGCTGAGGAGGCAGGGCTGGGCTGGGCTGACATCACACCGGGGAGGTGGTGCAGAGGGAAGGGGAGTGGGAAAGGAAGAGCTGGGGAGACTGCGGAGGGAAGAGCTGCAGAAGGAGTGGGCTCCAGGGTGAGGTAAGAGATGCTGCAGTGGGACAAGGTGGGCTCCAGGGGTGGCTGTGGGATCAGAGCCTGCATCGGCAGCTTCCTGCCTAACATGGGATGGCTCCTGGGCACCAGCAATATTGTACAGTGCCCTAAACAGGCTGGCACACCAGGGCTTGGTTCTTGGGCAGTGAGACTGCCCAAGGGTCAGAGCCTGGCTAGCTGGTGCAGAAACTGCAAATGCATCCCCCCCCCAGGATACCAGTGACACTGACACTGTGCTGGGAAGAGCCAGGAGTACCTGAAATACCAGGATGGGACAAAGGAACTGGGAAGCAGCTCTGGTTCCCTTGGGAAAAGGGAACTGGAGTTCCCTCTTGGGATTAGAGCATGAATCATTGATGAAGTGTGGAGTGTGGAGACCTGGTCCCCCCTGAGGTGCATCCAGCTAATCAGGAGGCTTGGAGCAGAGGTGGTGCACTGGGACAGGACCCAGAATTGGGGGTGGGGGTGGGAATCCTGAGCTGCACATCTACAGCAGCCTCAGCACCTAACCTGCTGGTGTGGGAAGCAATAATCGTGGGGAAGGCAGCCAGGAGCACAGCACTTGCTGGGAGCATTCTGGATGTGGATCTGGAGGATCAGCAAACCTTAAAGGCAGAATAACCAAAGTCCTTGAAAGGGCTGTGGGTGTCATGTTGCCTTGTAGCGTAAGGGTTGCGTAACCGGATCAGTTCTGCTGGTGGGGAGCGCCAGGGGTGAGGGTCACCTCTGTGCCCTGCAGCATCCCAGGACCCTTGTGCTGGGCTGGTCCATATCTGAGTTTCATCCCTCTTCCTAACCCAAAAAGCTGGGCTCACTTTTGTAAGGCTTGACAAAGCTGGAGGGTTTACAGCTCCAGCTCTGTTGTGTGGGGTGGACTCATACCAAGAGGAGGTCAGGGCAGCACTGCCCTGCAGTGCATGAGCAAACCAGAAAGGGGGTTTTCCCCTGGGCCTTTTGCCTACCAGTGTGTCTCTGTCTGAGGGAAGTACATCTGGGGTAGAAGCTGGTAACCTCAGCTGGATGTCAGAAACCAGGACTGGGGTGGAGAAGGAGAAAGCCCAGAGCAGAAATTTGGTAGGGCTGAAGAAACCTTGTTTGAAATTTAAGAACAAGGAGAGGCCAATCCTCCTGTCAGGGCTGTTTTGCTGAAACAACTTCTATACCTTTCATGTGGCATTTAAAGGCCTGAGAGCAGCAGTGGGGCCAGGGGAAAAACGTGGCCAGGAATGCTTGAGTGTACCTGAGAGAGGAGAATTGCAGTAGGGAGCAGAAATACACTTAATTAGGGGAGGCTATTGCTGTAAGATCCTTCTGCACAAAGATTCTGCCCTCTCAGGAGCCACTGGGAGTGGCCAGGCTGCTGCTTATTTTATGGTAACTCTGCAAATAGCAACAGCTTGTGCTGCTGTGTGGGACTTGTGTGGGAGCAATGGTTTGGAAGCCCCACACCTGGAGGCTTTTAGGAGTAGGATGCCATGTTGTCAGCCAAGTTATGCCAAATTTAAGTGGGGTAATGGCACCAGGACCTCCTACAAGCAGAAAGGCCAAATCAACCTTCCTAGTCCTTTACCTCCACCACTCAGCTGGCTCTCCTGTCCTTGCTGTTCCCCCTGTAACTTGCCTACACTGCAAAATGAAGGATCATGTCAATATTGCACAGCCTGGCATCTGCACATCAGCTGAGTCTCTGACACACTCCTAGTGCCATGGTGGGATCCTGTACCACTGCTCTGCTGTTGCCTGTGTGTTTGGTCCCTGCTCTAGGCGAGGGCTGCTAGATAGATGGTAACAGAAACACGAGAAATGGGAACTTGGGCTCTGATGGGTGTTGGTACCCAGCCTGCAACACAAGCCCTCCTTGGGAAAAGAGAGCTGTGGACCTCTGCAGGGGCCTGGGGCTCCAGAACAGTGTCCAGAGGGGGCCCTGGGAGCTGAGACAGGTCCTGGAAGACTTTTTAATCCTTCTTATCCTGCAAACTATCTTGGTGGTGATTGTTTTCCTGTTCCACAGTTGCCTACCTTGTGTTTGTTTTCACTCCTTATCTCGTACCACTCTGAGCATGCAGCGGTGCAGCAGCTGAGTCAAGGAGAGCAGTTTGTGCATTCCCACTGCTGCCTGGGCCACCCTGGAGTCCCCTCTCTCCTCTACTTAAACCCAGCCTGAAATTTCCTTCTGCTGAAATAGCTGCTTTTTTAATAGTTGAGGTTACTTGAGTAATCAATAGTCCTCTGGTTCCCAACTGAAATATTATCCCTTTGGACAAATCCACATTTCTATCTTTTTGAAAAAAAACTGGCTCAGCTCTGGGGTGAATGATTCCTGACCTACCTCCACAGAACTCTGCTCCTTTTCTTCCCTCTGTCACTTTGTCCCTGAGGTTAAGTAAGAAGGGCTTGGAAGCACAAGGAGAAATTGCTGGAGCTGTTTGACTCTTCAGTCTCAGCCCCTCTCTTTGGCTCTGCGCCATTCACTATGCTTGTTTCTCTGAGGGTGGTGAGGATGGAGTCAGTGGGATCCTCCTGGCCACAGGCATTGCCGATATAACTCCCTGTCCATGGTCTCTGGGAGACCTTGGCTCAGCTGCTGCCAGCAGAAGGAAAACTGTTCCCATCACACAGCAGGACCTGTATCCAAGACCCAGGGCTGGAAGACAAGGTGCTCATAGCAAGGCTTCATGGCTGCAAATAAATTTTCCTTGCAAACAGGTGAAGGCACCAACTCCCTGGAGCTGGGTTTCCACTGGTTCCATCCCAGCAGCCAAAGGCTGTGGCTCTGGGCTGAAGGAGGTCACAAGGTTTGTTCTGCTGCTGGAGCTGCTGAAACACCCTGACTGTGCATTGTTAGCATCTCTGCACATCTTTGTTCTTTCCAAACCAGAAAAGGTCACAGAAACCCAGGAGAAACCCACTTCCCTCCTTCACTGACACTCCTCTTTCTGCCTCACACATGCTTCTGTCACCATGTCTTGCTTGCAAAATGCAGGAACAAACACTGGGGTTTGACAGGGCTCAGAGCCTTGGCTGGTCAGATGGGAAAGAGGCATTCTTGATCCTTAGCCCAGGGACAGGGTTCTGCTCCATGTCCACTGCCAGGTTCTCCAGCTGCAGTTCTGGTGTTCATCTCACACTGAGAGAGCTGTTTCTATGTGTCTGGAGTTGGGCAGCACCTCTGGGTGCTGGGCTGTGAATGCTGTAGGAGATCCATAGGAAGTTTGGTGGGAATAGCTGGAGCAGGACCCAGGGCTGCATGAACCCCAGTGTATTGCTGTGGCTGAGCCACATGTACAGTAGGAACATGCAGGACCTGGTGCTGCCTTGGGAGGCTTTTCCTCAAATATTTACTGAACACGGGGACCATGTAAAGTCAGGCTGTCTCAGTTCTGGTTTTGGCTGTTACTGCCAACAGTTGTGCCCTGAGAGATACAGGGCTTATGTTTGGGGGGGGGGAGGGGGGGAGGGGGGGGGGTGGGAAAATGTAGGCAGCTTCAGAGGCAGCTGGGAGGCGTTTGGCAGCTACTGGTGTCCCAGTGGCCAGCACTGGACTTTTTATGGTGCTGAGGGAAACTGGGATGGCAGCTCAGATCAGAGAAGGCAGGGCTGTATGGATAAGAGTCATAGCTGCTGCCTCCCTGTCAGGAGGATGCTGTGGAGCAACAGCAGGCCCTGATTTCAGAGAAGCATCTGAGGTCTCAATGCACACTGATCACCCCAGAAACCTCCTACTCAGTTTTCTGCTGTGCATAGTCCATCCTCCTCAGAAAGCACGGGGGTTTGTTTGAACTTTGGCTGAGGCACCACACAGATGAGCTCAGCCCCAGTGAGTGAAGAGGGTTTCTCAGGGTGGTGGAGGGGTGAAGGAGAGGAGGAATTTCCTGGCCACAGTAAAGATGGGTTCTGCTTGAAGAGAAGTTAAGAGAGAAAGGGCTTGTGGTCATGGCACCAAGTAGAGGGAAGGAAAGGGTGGGTCAGCAGCAAACCTTGGCAGAACGAGCGCAGTTAACCTTTCCACACTGGCCCAAGAATGAAGGACGCACCAAACTACAGCTTCCCTCTCCCCATTCCCACCTTGTTCTGAACACAGCACTATGTGAGCAGCCCTGGACTGAACCAGGATGAGGGCAGAGACATGGTTAGGCTGGGGAGAAATCTCACCTGAGACAAGGGAACCCTTATCAAGCTGATTTTCCAAGTGAGAGGCTCATGCATTTCCCACATGGGGAGTGTTGGCTCAGCCCTCTGGAAAATGACACGGGTTTTCCCTGTGCTGGGAGCATGTGCTGCTCTCCAGCCCTGGCTTCATACAGGAGGTGCTGCTGGCAGGACTAGAATCACTCTTTCCCCTTTTCACAGCTGTTACTGGTTATAAAGTGGGAATGTTCCCCAGGCAGTTCTCAGCAGGAACTGCCCTTTCCAGGCTGACCACGTGGGCTGTTTCTTCCTCTTCCCATCTTCTGACAGCACTCCCAGATCTGGTTATGTGCTGGTCTTGGTGAAGCGTTGAACTTCTCTGCTCCTCTTCCACACACGGCACAAGGGAGAGGCCCGTGAAGGGGGAATCTTTGTTCCTTTGCCACAGATCGATGAAAAATTTTGAGACAATTCTCTTCCCAAAGCCCAAAGAAATAAGAAAAGCTGGGACTAGTTGTGGTGGATGTGGATTTACACCCCAAGCTGAAAACCTTGTTCGTAGCATAGAGATGCTGACACCAGCCACTGTCCCCTCTCCCCAAAAAACATGATGAAGGTTTCCTTGCAGGAAAGCGGTAGGGACCTTGCAGGGAAGTCATTATTTCTTTTCCTAACTTATGCAGACCCCACAGCAAGGGAACACTGGGCAAAGCTTAGTGAAGACAGGAAGGAGGAAGCAGGACTTATTATTGTTACTGGAAACTGGGAGCATCCAGTGCTTAGCAAGACGTGTGACAGGGTCAAGAATCTCTGTAAGGCAGTGAGACTGTGCAGAGGTTACCTCTTATGAAAGCTGCGGCTGAGTGGGAAACCCTGGGCTTCAGAGCTGAAGCCAGTTTTGAAGAGAGAAGAGCAGAACTAACAGGAAAGGGAAATTACTCCATGCCAGCCTACTTGCACCATCCTTGCAGCAGCTGATGTGGGCTACTCAGAGGCCACTGAGGGCACAGAAGTGGGTCGGTTCAGGCCACATCCTTCCCAGCAGGTTGTGAGTTGCTTGGAAAGTCCAAATGGTGCAACTGAGCTAAATCAGAAAGGAGTTTTCTGGCTAATGCCAAGGTCAGTCCAAAACACTCCTTCAACTCTCTTCTACTTGATCGCTATTTCAGAGCTCAGGGAAAAATTCTGCCCCCCAGCACTTAGTTAAATAAAAACTTGGTAAATTCAGGAGGAAATGTGGCTTCACATGGCAAGACACTAACCTTTGGAATTGCTTTGAGAGTTGGTTTAGTCAAATATTATAACTGGCTTGGAAATGTCCTCATGGTTTTATGACCTTTAATAATGTCTGTACTTCTGCACCCAGACAAGGGTCACCAGACTGCTCCAAGGCATGATCAGGTTCCTCAGAGGGGAAAGGAAAGGATTCTTTTCCTGTCCTTCCCTGTCCTGTTGTGATTGCCTTTGCTCAGCTGCTGTACAGCACAGGAATTACCTTGGGCCAGTGCAACACTATGTGGCCTGTTCCCATGAACCCCACTTTGATGTGAGAATGAGTTCTGTGTCACAGCACTTCTGCAGATACCCAGATGGTGTTTTGGAAACTTTGCCTCCAAGACAGTGTTACTCTGGGGGAAAAAGTACCACATATGTGTCCTCAGGAGCGGATGCAAGGTTTAAGCCCTATGTTAGTGGTCTCCTGGGTGGTCCTGAAGAGACCAGAGAGGTTCAGGACTCTCCCCATAATGACAATGACCTCCTGGCAAGTGAAGGACTGTGGATGTTTCTCTTACCCTGCCAAGATGAAAAAGAGTCCCTTTCATTTTTCTTATTTCACTTTAACTGTCTCCCCACTTTTACTGCATTTTTACCTAGTGCAGCACTGTGAAGGTTGGGTGACTCTAAAGAGGTGTTTTGTGACGGTGACCTTCCAGTGGCCATTGCTGAAGGGGTTCCAGGTAAAGAGAGGTCCTGCTGAGGGCACTTGATGCTCTTCCCCTTGGAATTTCCTCCAAAGCCTTTCTCTTCCCATGTGTTAACTGTTGCTTTGTGGCATCAGAGCTCAAACCTCCTCTGAAGCCAGCAGTCTCAGGGACAGGCTCCAGCCACTACCTGCCCCTGGACAGCAGGTCCCCCTGGTGCTCAGTTCACTGGAGCCTCTTCCCATTAGCAGGTCACTGTGACCAGTGGATTATAGCCTGGCAACAGGGACACTGCCACACGCAAGCCCTGAAACAGCAGAGCCTGCTCCACTACACAGCAAAATAGGTCGTGCATCAGCAAATGAAAAAGGACAGATGGTGTCTGCTAATACAGCTTAGTTTATGGCCTGCAGGATTAACTCACGAGTTGTCATGTCTGCACAAAATAGGAAACGGGTGGGTCAGATGTAGGAAATGTGTGGTGTGCCCAACCCTACCTGTGTTTGTAGGATAAACCAGCTGGAAGGGATATCAGAGGTGCTGTGAGGTTTGAGATGCTGCTGAAGGGCTGCCAGTGTCTCTATGCATGTCTGGACACCAGAACTGATGCCTTGTCCCAAGCTTCCCCCTCCAGCTCCTGTTCCCTCACTCCCACTGAAGGGAGAAAGATGCTGAGTCGTGCAGGGATCTGCAGTAGAGACAGGGACACTGTTTGTGATCTGTCCTGCAGGAGAAGCCCACGGCTTCCTGTCCTGCACCAGCTGCAGGACAGCCTCCAGTTCAGCCCTCTGAACTCCCAAGCAACCACATATCTGCAGGAGTGAGACAGAAAGCTGATGCAGAAGCCCCAGGTCCTTTCAATGCCTTCTCTGTGACATGCTGTTCTCCTATCCCGGAAATCAGGCCAGTGCCTCGCTCTGTTCTCCTTGCAGAAATCAAGCCCCAGGCCAGTGGTCCAGCTTCTCTGCATCTGCTCTCCTCAGGGCAGAACAAACCCTTCCTCAGCCCTCCATGAATGGTCCTCCTGAAGATTTCACCTTGCTTCATGCTGCCTCCGCTGTGGCTGGGTTTGTTCACACAAAACTGAGTACCCCAAAAACCATCTGCCATCAGGGAGAGAGGAGAGCCTCCAGAGCCACAGCGAGGTTCCTGCCCTGTCACACCATCTCTGTGCCTCTTGCTGGTGGCACCTGGCTCTCCCCAGAGTCAACCCCACCTTCTTCTAGCCACAGCCAGTTGTCAGAGGCACTGGAGTTTTCTCCAGTGACTAATTTGCCTGCGTTAATGCCAACGACAAACACATAATTGTCTGTTTAACAGCTCGGGTGAGGAGGGAGGCTGACTGCCTCCTCCTACTGTGGGGATCAGACCAGCACTTTCCTGAAGACAGCACCCAACTGTGCTGAACCTTCCCAGTTACAAACCCTTGATCATTAAGGACATCAGGTCACCAAGAAGAGTGAATCGAGAGCAGGGATTGTTGTCACTTCTGTCCCCAAAGCTGTACAGCAAGCAGGTGTATAGAGAAATCAGAACAGCTTGTGCTTTTATTACAACAGGAAATGCTTCTTTTGTGGAAGGTAAAAGCATGTCACATCACTATTCTAAGTAATAGCTTAATCTCCCTACCCTTACGTCACTGCTGAAGTAGCTGGTGGTTCTCTCTCCCTGTTTAGGGTCTCCTTTCAATGCAGGTGTGTCAGTAATGGGGCCCAGCCCAAGGCCCTCCTGGCTGGCAGAGCCCTAGAGGAGAAAGGATGGTGAGCTCCATGGACACATGAGCCTCCAAGTCCTTCCCCCCACAAAAATGTCCCCATCTTCCACCTCTTTTTATCAGCTGCTGGCAAGAGTTGCCATGCGTGTAGGCAGCTCCCAAGCTTCCAACACAATTCCCTGGCTCCCCCCCACCTCCATCCAGGAGCCCGTTCAGGATTTTGAGAAGGGGGGAGTACAGTGTTCCCCCATCTGCAGGGCTGTTCTGCAAGGGACACGCAATGAGTTCAGAGAGCTCCATGTGGCAACCCTCTCCCAGGATTTCACAGGACAGCATCTTCCCCAGAAAGTCACAACAGGGAGTAGAAGATTGCTGTGCTCTCTGTGTGTGGGTATTAAGGAAGGAGAGGAGTGGGATGGGGAGATGGAGGGGAGAGGAGGTGTAACCACAGAGTAAACCAGAGCAAGCCTCTTGGAACGGCCTTGTTTGCCTGATCCCAGGACTTCCATCTCCTGCTTTCTGCTCTTCACTTACAACCATGGCAATCCTCCTTACGTCCACCAGCGAAAAAAGGAAGTTTCATCTTTTATTTCCCTGGACACATCTCAGGGGACCATGAGAGGCAAACAGAACATGAACTAATGAGATCAGGCCAGAAAGATTTGCACACTGGAGAGAGGCCTCGTCAGCCACGGGTGTCTTCCCTGGAGAGACATAAACGGCCACTAATGACATCTCCATGTGGGAAATGATCAGAGTGCATGTCATTACAGACTGGGGCTTCCCCAGGGCCCCAACAGAAAATGACCCCAGTGAGGTTCAGTCCTTGAACACACAGATGCTGCCCCCTCAATGCAAAGCATCCCTCACCAGAGAGCTCACAGTTCTTAGGGTTAAGCTTTGCTGAACCCCTCTGAGAGACCCTAACTGCTCTCCCTGCTCAGAACACAGGGAGCTGGGACCGCAAGAGGAGGGCTTAAGGGAAGCCCACATGGCATGACTTTTCAGGGGAGGGAGCTGGGAGAAGACCCCCCCACTGCACGTCAGAGAGGTTTGAAATTACTTCTGTGCTACTTGGGTCTGTCCCTCCCACCTTCATCTTGCTGCTGTGACTACATGTAGCAACCTCCCAGGTTTGCTTGCATGTGTCACTGCACGTGCCTGGCTGTGCCCTGTGAGGGGTCCTTGGGGACAGACCCTGGAAGCTGTCACTTGCATTTTGGCACTGGTAAATCCTGATGCATCTGGATCACTTTAAGAGCCCTGACTGTCCCACCCAAGCAGGGCCAAAGGTCTCAACCTGCCCAGTGAGACCAGAGCTGAATCATTCCCAAGTGTCCCTCTGCAGCAACCAGGAAGAATTCCTGATGTAAAGCTGTTCCCCTCCTTCCTCCATTTCATTGTGTCCGTGACCACCTCAGAAAGCAGCAACAAGAGCTGGATTTTATTTAAACTCCATCTGCTCTGAAATACAGCCTGTGACCCATGAACAACTGCCCATCCCTGTCTGGGTGAAGAGGGAGAAACCTCAAGGAGACCCATGTAATTCTAGAGAGAACAGTCTGTTCCAGGGAAGCATTCACACCTGGGTGCCAGAATGACCTGGAGGTTTTTTGTCTGTCCTGAAATAGCTGTTTCAACATCTCCCTGTGTCCAGCACAGCAGGAACAAGAGCAACAGGCAGTTATTTACCATCTCTGTGCTGGCTGGGTAATGAGGAAAGGGGAGTCTGGAAAAGTGGCAGATCAGGAGTTTCTATTTTATCGGCTGCAAACTTAAGCTGGCACGCCTGCTTGCCAGTGCCCCACCACTGCAATGTTCCCAGCCATGGCTCACCCCAGTCCCTCTGTGCATAATCCTCCCATTGTCAGAGATGGGTTTCCAAATCCTTTCCCAGCAGCCAGCCTCTGCTTTCACTCTCTGAATTATTAAGGGGGAGTTTTCACTACATCATCACGGGCTCTTCCTCCTTGAAGCCAGTGACAGAGCTGTCACTCTGCTCTGTGGGGGCTTTTGGGGTGTGGGTGGCCGGGGGATTTCTCTGGAAAATGCTTCCTGTGCTTCCCAAAGGCAGGTTCAGCCCAGCCCAGCAGCTGTTAGCCAGGCTGCTAACAGCACCGGGCAGTGCGGGTTGGCTCCAGCTGGTGCCTGGAAAAAGCATGCCCTGCACTGCTGCTGGAAGCCTTCCTGGGAATACGGCATTTTTTAAAAGTTGCCTGTGCCAAATCCTGCCCTGATTTAAGCAACGGGGTTGGAAGTCAGTAGTCTTCCAGCATTCTGCCAGCATAAGCAAGAGCAAATTTGCCTATCAGAGCTGGGATTTGCAGAGCAGTTCACTGAAGCATTTGAATTCTCCCCCCTTTGTATTTTTTCCTCCCCCAATGTTTATCTATTCAAATATCCCTCAGTTAAATGGTCAGACGGGTGACGGTTTCCCTGCAGCCCCAGGAGGGGCTGAGCTGACCTCACTCCCAATCTGGTGACTTTCCAACCTCCCCTTCCTGCCAGCCCTCTTCTCTGCCCTCTCCTTCCCAGCACCACATTCTGTCCAGGATGCTGGGTTTTTTTCCCCGCCCCCCCTTAGTTTGAATCAAAAACAAACTACCAGGTTCAAACTATTCCTGAGGCAGGAACGTGCTGAGCTGGAGCCTCTGCTCCTGGCAAGAGCTACGGAAATTCTCCACGCAGAAACACTTAGGCCACGGAGAGCTTGTTTCCAAGCAGGTGGTATGTCTGGACCACAGCTGGGTCAGGACAGCTCTCTGAGCTCCAGAAAAACATTGAATTCCTTTAATATAAAGACTGGCAAGAGGTCTGCACAGCTCAGGAGAGAAGATGGCTCTAAAGTCAGCATGAGGCCCTCAGGTTTACCCTGACCTCCCCCAGCCCCAGTTGTATCATGGCTCCTCATACAAGGGGATGGAGAGTCATTTCTGCCCCATCAGCACAGTGTGAGCTGATGCCTTCCCCAGGGACTTCAGATGGTTTTGCTGTCTCTCTGTGTTTGCACTACTGGTAATTTAGGCCTGTCTCACGTTAGCTTTTGAGATGAAACCTTCCCACAATTAGTTACAGCCTGTGCTCTTGCGCTGCAAAGGATGTGGGGCTGAGCTGTCAGAGTGTGTCTGGGAGATCTGTCCCACACACAAGTCCTGCTCAGGTTTCTCTGTTTCAGGAGTATGATTTTTCTAGTGAAATCAAACCAAGACAGTCTCTGCTACAGATGGGTAGTGACAGCCATTTAAAGGTTCCTCATACCTGGCCCGTCTCAGACAGGAGTAACGAATTTCGATATAATCTTGTTTCACACCCAGTACAACACTTCACCTTTCTTTCTCTGGCCTTTCTTTTCCACTAGTGAAGTGGGGAGAAGGTCCTTTCCCACCTCAGTGCTCTCCAGAACCTCCACATCAGAATTCTCAGAGAAATGCTAAGCATCTTCATGCTTGCCCATGACCTGCCAGGGACCAGAGGTCAGCAGCTCAGGGGCTCCACAGACATCCTTGTAGCATCCTTGCCTCTGCTGGAGCAGAACTGTTCGGCTCCCTTGCTCAATCAACTTGTTAATAACAGCATTCTCAATGCCAGGTGGGAATTTAACGCTGAGGGCAGTCCTAAACATGGTCCAAAACTTCCAGCTGGGCCAAAGCCATGTGCTGTGGCAGGAATGCCAGAGTGCAGCAGAGGTGAGAGGGAGCTGAAAAATGTCTGGGGATGTCTTTAAACCTTGTTCTCCATCCCAGAGGCACTGAAGGCTTCCAGCCAGGAAGGAGACAGGTAATAACTATGCACATCAGCTTCACTGAGAGAAATTATTTCAGGAATGGTGTTAGCTGGGAGACAAGTGACAAAGCCCCACTTGTCTTGTCACATGAATAACTACAGTCCGTCCAGTCAGAAGCTGACAGCCTACAGGGAAAGCAGCCCCTTCTGCACTGATTTAGCATGCATTTCATAGATACAGCAGACCTTTCTGCTTCGCCTCCCCTGCATAATAAGAGGCAGCAGCATCCTTCCTGCTAACTTATCTGCCTTTGAACAGGAGTGGAGGTTGGCAGACCCCTGCAGGCACAGGGGAACCCTGAATGGGAATGGAGGCTTTTAAATTTCTTCTTGACTGCAGTAAGAATGTTTGTGGGAGTTTTTGTGCCTCTGTGAGAAAAAGTCTAAATCCTGAGCTCAGGAAAGGGATCCTTGGGTGAGTAAATCTCCAAGCAACTTCACCACCAGCATCGAGGCAGACCATGTAGCAAAGGGCAAGATCCTCCAGCAGGGTGAATTAATTTAGAGGGGACTCCTGTCGTTAGAGACCCCCCCATCTCCAACAAAGTCCCATTAAAAAGCAAGCAGGGAGGGAGGGGCAGCCCTCCAGGAGAGCCCAGGCCCCTTCACAACCCACTGTAAGATTTGGATGAGGCCTAGGAAGCTGTGATGGGCCAGCCCAGGGTGGGCAGCCACGCTCTGGGCAAACCCTGGAAGCGTCGAGAAACTGAGGGGAGCTGGTGGTGCTGAAGGGATCCGGGGGTGCTGAGGGGATTCAGGAGTGCTGAGAGGATCTGGGGGGCTGAGGGGATTCAGGAGTGCTGAGGGGATCCGCGGGTGCTGAGAAGGCCCAGCTCTGCCCCACGCCGCCGAGGTGTTTCAGAGCTCCTCGGGTCACGGCTGTCGCGGGATGGGGACAGTCCCGCCGCACGGGGCCCGTGGGCTTCGAGCCCGTCCGGGAGTGCTGCCCGCAACCGTAATGGCGGCGGCGGCTGAGGGGAGGACCGCGCGCGGTGGGCGGGGCGGGGCGGGGCGCGTGGTACCGCACTCACTCGGCCCCGGCGCCGCTGTCGTTGTAGCGTGGTGGAGGCAGTGTCTGGAGGTACCACCACCGTCACCACCACCACCACCACCACCACCATCACCATCATCATCATCATCATCATCATCATCATCACCACCACCACCACCACCACCACCACCCCTCCCCCCCTTCCCACTTTAGTACTGATCTCCTCCGTGAACGGACCCCGCTGCTGAGCCTCCAGCCCCGGTAGCCATGGGCTCCGAACGGGACTCCGAGTCGCCCCGCTCCTCCTCCATCCACTCGGCCGCCGCTAAGTGCCCGAAGCCCGGCCGCCGCCGCCGCCGCCTCTCCTTCCAGAGCGTCTTCTCCGCCGCCGCCGCCTCCGCCGCCGGCAGCCGCCGCCGCGCCAAGGCCGAACCGCCTCCCGCCGCCCCGCCGCCGCCTCCCGCCGCCCCGCCGGCCCCGCCGCCACCTCCCCCGCCGCCTCCACCGCCCCCTGAGGAAGCTCCGGTGGTCCCGGAGGGTGGTGGTGAAGAGGAGCTGGAATGCCCGCTGTGCCTGGTGCGGCAGCCGGCAGAAAACGCCCCGCGGTTGCTGTCGTGCCCGCACCGGTCGTGCGGGGCCTGCCTGCGGCAGTACCTCCGCATCGAGATCACCGAATCCCGTGTCAACATCTGCTGCCCCGAGTGCAGCGAACGCCTCAACCCCGCCGACATCCGCCGCCTCCTCCGGGACTCCCCACACCTCGTCGCCAAGTACGAGGAGTTCATGCTCCGTCGCTGCCTCGCCGCCGACCCCGACTGCCGCTGGTGCCCGGCCCCCGACTGCGGGTGAGTGCGGGGCAGGGGGGACACTCGATGGCCCGGGGGAGGTGATGTCCCCATGGGGTGACGTCTGCCTCTGCCTGTCCGGGGGTAGCTCAGGGAAGGGAAACCCCCACTCTGATGGGTGCTGTTTGTTCCCAGCAGGTGCTGGGACAGCTGGGGATGGTGTCCTCAGTGGGATGGGCATGGATCCACTGTCCCAGTAGGATGCTGCTTGTCCCCAGCAAGCCTTGGGGGTGGCATCCCACCCACTGTTCCCATAGGGTGCTGTCTGTCCCCACTGGGGTCCCAGGCCAGCATAGTTGGCTCACTACCTGTGCGTGCTGCTGCTTGCTCTTCTGGTCCTACCACGTCCCATTCCCATGAGGAGCCCCTATTGTAGGTGTTCCTTGTCTCTTCAGGACAGTTGATGGGCCTGGGGTGCCAAAGTGACACTTGTCTGTCCCTACTGCCTCACTAGAGGACCAGGATTTGTGCTTCAGGACTGTGGAAATACAGACAAATTGAGTACAAGCAACGGGACTTGAAGGGGCTTTTAGCTGAGCCATTGTTTCCCTTATTTTAAAAAAATTTTGCTTTTTTTTTTTTTTGGTGGTGGTGGTAGGGGGGGCGGTTTTTGCACAAATGGGAAGCGTGGAGTTTCCCGGCCAGTGTGTCACTGCCAGCTGTGGGGAAAGTTCATGGGGACACCCTGCAGCAGCTTCTATAGTAGGGAAGGAGGTACTCTTTAGTGTCACCTTTTCCCAGTGAGGATGAAATGCAGAGCACAGAGGGAGTGGTGGTGTTGACTCATTGTCCATTGCTCAAGTGAGGAAATGTCTGTCTGTCCAGCAGTTAGCCCCAGCCAAGCGTGATGACTTTATAGTTATCTGTGGGTTGCTTTCATTTTCTCTTCTCTTTTAGGTTTCTGTTTGAGCATAAGCCAAAGCTGCCTGGAGAAGGGCTCTTTTCGGGAAACTTAGAGAAGGGCTGTAAAGCTGAGCTAGAACTCAGCCTGGGCTGTGATTCTGGGAGGCAAGAACATGAATGGAAAGTGTGACCCAGCAGTCAGAATGGAGGAGTGATGGGAGGGTTGTGAAGGTTTAATCAGAGCCTTGTAATAGCCTCCCAATGCAAATGGGTTAACCTGGCTCAGGTTACCCTCTTCACAGCCTCTGGGCATTGCTGTGTAAGGGCTTGGCTCTTCAGAGGGTGATGGTAATAGGTAGCAGCAGCTTTGCTCCTTTCTGAAGCAAAATTGAGTTTGAAACCTTGATATTTCATTAGTGCTGGGGGTAAGAACAGGGAGAAAGAACAGGTTATGCTGCCTGCAGAGCAATACCAGAGGGAATGCCCGTGCTGTTAACCAGCTAGAGAAAATCCAGTTCCTGCTTACCGAATCTCAGCTCTTTGGCTGCTGTGATATTTATCTGTGCTCAGGATAAGGTGCAAACTCAATGTACGCCACCCAGGCTGTCTGGGTGGAAGGAACTGGCCCCATCATGGCCTGGAGGGTGTTACCTCTGATAGTAACCCAGCCCCAGCCTGGTCTGGCCGTTGCTTTGGGCGTTTTTGGGCAGGCCTGTGTCATGCACAGCTCTTCCTTCAAGCAAAAAGCCTCTTCCCTGGTTAGCTGGTTTGCAGGGTGAGCTGGGTGATGTGCACCGGCAGCCTCCTCCAAGGTGCTCAGCAGAAGGAAGAAGCCACTCTGGGGCTGTTGGAGACCCAGAAGCATGTGGACCAGTTGGTGTGTAGTGCACCAGCACTGCTGGTGTGTCCATAGCAGTTGAACAAAGGCTGTTGGAGTCAGCCCTCTGGCAGGGAGGGGGATTAATCATCCTGTTAATTTTTCTCCTGTCACTGTGCTGATGTCAGGTCAGGGTATGAATTATTTACAATGGGTTTTCCCACTCTGCTGGTGCTGGTGTATGGAGCGTGGGGCCAGGTGCACAGCTGTGCTGGGCACTGGGTGTCATCCACCACCCAGGTGGTGGCAGACTGAGCCCTGGTCCTGTGGCACACAGCATCCTGTACCTCACACCCCTACTGCAGTCTTCTGTAAATGAAAGAGCTGGGTTGCACTGCTGAGGAGGAGAAGCAGCACAACACTGATACATGTTGCCATGGAAACACCAGTCAATTGATGCACCATCAATCGCAATACAAATAATTTTCTATGTTTGCAGCTTTGGATTTGTTTTTAAGTTTTTTGGTGGTTTTTTTTTTTCCCCTCCTCTCTACAATCAGGTGGCACCACGGCCTGGGGTTTGTCATGCTGCATCTCTTCTCAAAGCTTGGGAGAATAAGGGAACCTTTAAAGAAAACAGAGCTGTGTGGGCTGAGCTCAGTGAATGAGTCTGGAGGCAGATGGTGAGGCTCTGATTCCTGCAGGAGGAGGGATGGAAGCAACTCATGGCCATCCAGGGAGTGGGCTGGGGATGATGCTGTGCAATTTCTGGGGCTCGCTGTTGTTGTTGCCTGGGGAAAAGGCAGAGGTTTTTTTTACCTGCTGGGGTTGAGCCTGGAAGTGGTCTATGTCCCGTGTCTTGGCTATCCACATCCTGTCTCGGCTAACCCTGAGCACGTGTCTTCCAACAGCCTCTTTCTATCTAGTTGGCCCTGAATTCAGAGCTGTGTTATTTTTTTCCCTCATAGGCAGCCATGTAGTTTGTTTCACCTTGTTCAACTTTTCCTTTTGTCACTTCAGGTCTAGGAATAAAATATAAACAGCAGAGATGTTCATTACTTACAGGATTTTCTCCAGTGTCTAAAAAAAAAAAACAACCAACCAAACCACTCTACATCTCCAGTGAGGGTTAACTTGGAGGATGTGGTCACTTAATATATTACACTGAGTTTTCTTAGCTCCCTGTGATGATGTGAAATACCCGTGTGTCATAACACAGCTGGTCAGATGAAGCTGTTTCTATTTTTGCCAGGGGCAGGTTCTATTTTGCCAGGGGTAGGTTTTTGGCTGTGTGATAGTGGCAGGGTGGAGATGCTTAGCAGCATCTTCCTCAAACAAGATGTGGGGTTAATGTGGGCCAAGTCTGTCCTTCCCAACCCCTCCCAGGCCGTTTATATCTCCTCTCTCTTGGAATATTGGCTCCAGGTAGCCATCGAGGCACACGGAGATGGGGATGCGTGGAGATGTTGTTTCTTTGGTATGTCGTAGCCTGGCAGGCTGAAGTTGCTCAAACTCCCACGGGATGTGAATCATTGTGGTGTGACACATTCAGTGGTTCTCACGCTGCTGCTTCTGAGACAAGGCAATACAACTTGAGCTTCACAAGCTCTGCATATAAAACCTTCAAAAGGAGTTATTCTCCTCTGACCACTAACAAAAATACTGAGGATGAACAACAAAAATGTTCCTTTTTCATACCAGTGTCATGGGACTGGAAGATGCTGCTGGAATGGCTCAGTTCAGCCCCTTCCAGTGGCAACAACCTCATCCTCCATGGGCGTAGGTCAGCTTTCCTGCAGCTGTGCTTGGTGATGCTGCTTGGACCTGTGCAGCCTTCCTTCTGGGAGCTGATACCAGAAGCAGGGAGCTGGGTGAACTTGGCTGGTCTCCCTTGCACATTCAGTTGCTTTTACTCAAGTTCCGGAGGCAGAGCATTGTTCTTCCCTGCCCTTTAAAAAAGGAAATTTGGTGGAGCTCAACAAGAGCTTGTTTCTTCAGAAAGCGTGTGGGAACGCCTCTTGTTCCACTTTTTTAGATTCATTCACTTGTTGGAAGTTCCTAGGACAACCTCAGCTTTCCTGGACTCCTCTGAGTCACGTACCATCCACCCATATTCCTGTCCTAAGGAACTGTGTGTTTAGCTTAGGTATGTGTGTTTAGCTACAGGTGCAGAAAGAGCAAACTGGGCCAGGTACACCAGGCAAGGCAGCTCTGCTGTGTGTGAACTGCCAGCAGTTATCAAGGAGACAATTCAATATTGTGAGCTGTCTGGATAGAAAGGATCTGCCCCAAGTAACCCAATTAGCACTCCTTAATTTCAGGCTCTTGCCTGACAGAGCTTGGCTCTTGCTTGGACAGAGCAGGAATTTGTTGAGCGTGCAGGCTGCTGCATGGAGGAGCCCCAGAGTGGGAGGGTGTCCTGACCTGCCCCACGGGATGATGTTGGGGTGGTGAAAGGCTATGAATTCAGCCCAGCAGCTCTCCAACCAGGTGCTGCCAGCAGAGCAGCTCAGGTGGCTGCAGCCTCCCATGCCACCCCAGGCAGGCTGAATTAAAAGGATCGCTGAGCTGTCACTTGATAACTTTGCCTTTCACTAATCCCCCACTGCGTGTCTGCCCCTCTGCAGCTATGCAGTGATCGCCTACGGCTGTGCCAGCTGCCCCAAGCTGACCTGTGAGAGGGATGGCTGCCAGACAGAGTTCTGCTACCACTGCAAGCAGATATGGCATCCCAACCAAACCTGCGACATGGCCCGCCAGCAGCGGGCACAGACCCTCCGGGTGCGGACCAAGCACACCTCAGGCCTCAGTTATGGACAGGAATCCGGGCCAGGTATGGATTCAGGTGGTTTTTGGTTTGGGTTTGGTTACTCGGTGCTGCAGTTACATTTGTGAAGCTGAGAAAGAGCCACTTAGGTGCAACCCCCCTCCCCCCCCCGATTCCATCAAAGCTGGGAGGTGTCAGTGCCCCATGGGGGATACTGCTGGCACAGCATGATGGGGGTCTCCAGCAGCCACGTGTGAGAGAAGGGCAGGAGCTCCCAGTGATTTCCCCTTCTCCTGTGCCCTAGAACAAACCCATCATGCTCCTCCAAGAAGGCACAACACATCAGTAGGTGGTGATGAGCTTGGGTCCTTCCACATCATAGCAGCTCCCCTCATCCACCCCAGCTGCACTTGTGGCTGTTTTGCTCTTGGATATTCTTGTTTCTTGCTGATCTAAACCCTGAACAAATAGACACTTTTCAGCTTTGCATTTTCCCATTTGTCTGCTCTGGTAGTGAAGAATAATACTGAAGCCTAGCTGAGTGTGGGGACCCTTGCTCCGTGCACTGTTAGGTGTTAGTAATGTCAGGCACAGGCAAAAAATGCCAGACCACAGACTGTGCCTGTCAGGAGCTGCCGTGTCTCTCTTCATTAAAAATAACTGTATTACTGACTCTGGAAGTGGGCAGTGAGGCCATTTCATAAAGTCCTGCTATGCCCCCCAAGCAAAACACCCTGATTTTCCCTCTCTGGCAGGAGGTAAAATGTTAAAATGTTGCAATGCAGCTGTGGTGGGTGGGTCAGAGGTAGTTTAGTGATGTGTCAAGGTTCAACGTACCCCAGTTAGAGGTCCCTGATAATGGACAGCAAAGGTACTGCCATAGCCTGTGGTACAAACCAGAGAGCAAAACATAGTTGCTGAGGGTTTTTTACAGCCTTTTAAAGGAGAGCCCTGCCAGGAAGAGCTTTGCACTTAGCCACTGAAAGGGAGGTTCTTCAGACAGTGTTTTTTTCCCCCCATCATTCTTGCTGGAGTCAATACAGTGATTAATAAGGTGCAAGCTGGTCTCAGCAGCTGGATTTCATCTTGTTGAGTGATGCAGAGGATGCCCAGAGCCCTGCACTCCTAGACAACTGCTGCCTCACTGCCATCAGGAGTAAGAGAGAGATGAAGGAGCCTCATCTTGCTCTGCCAGCACCAAACTGGGGACTGGGCAACCTCTGCACTGGGCTTGGTGGGCAGCTGCAGACCCTCTGCCCCTTTTGGCTGCTTTTGAAGGCCAAGTTCAGGCCTCCAATGCCTCCTCCCAATTGTTCTGTTGCTCTTGGCCCATGAATCACCTTAGTGGAGCGATTTAGTAATGGCTCGTTCTTAGGCTGTTGCCTTGGCTGGCACAGGGCAGGTATGACTTGTTTCCAGCATGTTCTGGAATGCATCCCATTCTGGCTACAATCAACTTTTAAACTGACTTGTGCTCAGCCTCTGCTGTCCAAGCAAATGCCTTTGGTGGGGTCTGTCTCATCAATATCATCTCCTTGCTCTGGGGACAAAACAACCCCCCAACCACCCCTGTTTCACCTGTAGCAAAGGCATTCTGCCCACATGGAGGGTTTCAACCACAACCTCCTCATTGGTTCTTCACACTCGCAGCTCAGTGAGTCCAACTCAGACCCCTACTTTCTCCCTGCAGCCGATGACATCAAACCGTGCCCACGTTGCAGTGCTTACATCATCAAGATGAACGACGGGAGCTGTAACCACATGACCTGTGCTGTCTGTGGCTGTGAGTTCTGCTGGCTCTGCATGAAGGAGATCTCTGACCTCCATTACCTCAGGTGAGCAGGGCACCAGCATCCACCCCATTCATTCTGGTTCTAATAAGCAGCATGAGCTTCTCCAGGGCTTCTCGGGGGAGCTGGTTTGAGTGTTGGCCTTTTTCGCCAATTGGGCAGAAGAATTTTTTTCTTTCTGAACCCAAAAAGCTGAAGTTTCTTCACAGTGTGAGGATGTTCTTCCACACCAGAAAAAGCTCCTGCTGATACAATTGCATTTGTGAGAGGTCTTGGTTATTAAAAAGAGTGTGATGATCACCTTAATGAGCAAATTAATTTTGATGGGAAAAAGAATCACAGAATTATTGAGGCTGGAAAAGCCCTCTGATACCAAGTACAGCCTATGACCTAACCCCACCACATCAGCTAGACCATGGCACTAAGTGCCACATTCAGACTTTCCTTAAACATCTCCAGGGACAGTGACTGCACCACTTTCCTGGGCAGTCCATAGGAATTGCTGTGGCATTAATGTCATTTTTTTTTCCCCTTCCATTCAGCCCCTCTGGCTGTACATTCTGGGGCAAAAAGCCGTGGAGTCGTAAAAAAAAGATTCTCTGGCAGCTGGGCACGTTGATCGGCGCTCCCGTGGGCATTTCCCTCATTGCTGGCATTGCCATTCCTGCTATGGTCATTGGCATCCCTGTCTATGTTGGGAGAAAGGTGAGTGTGGGGAGCAGGACGCTGGAGCTGAAGAGTTGTTGAGGTGTTCTCTGTACTTGAGGCTTCTGACCAGAAATGTGTAACTGATATTAAGGGTGGATCTTGTCATAGAACTAAATTCTGTTGTTCCTGCTAAACTTTGTCTTACCTTTTGTCGGGGGAAAGGGAAGGTGGTGGCTGATAGCCCTTCAGGCTGAAGTCTGTCCCCTCAGATGCATTTTGAATTGCTCTTGTGCCTTTGCCTACAACCAGGAGTAGCCAAGGAGAAACCTGGTCCCTTTTTAACACCTCCTGCGGTGATGGGTTCTGTGGGACAGTGGGTGGACCCTGAGCATCACATTGTGCCTTACATCAGTCATTCGTATTTTTATGCTGCCCTGCTGCCCCAAACTGTTGTGTGTGCTGATAAAGAGGTGTTGGGAGGAGAAGAAATGCAGGTCAGCACTGTATTTGCAAATACAGTATTTACAAATACAGCTTCTGTATTTACAAATACAGCTTCTTTTCCTTAAACACAGGCACACCTGCTCGATCTGATCTGTGAGGAGATCTGTGGTCAGGATGAAGTTCTTGATGGGCTAATGCAGCTGACAAGGCTGTAAAATCACATGCTTATTTGTGTCTTCTGCTGGGGTTTGCACATGACCGGGTTCTGTTCTCATCTGGTGCTTCTCCTTCCATCAGATCCACAGCAGGTACGAGGGAAAGAAAACCTCTAAGCACAAGAGGAACTTGGCCATCACTGGTGGGGTAACCTTGTCTGTCATTGCCTCTCCAGTCATCGCTGCTGTCAGTGTGGGTAAGTGGACACAGTCCCTTTCCTTTCTGGTAGTCACCAAGACAGCTGTGTAGCCCAGCCCCATGAGGTTGGGGGTGGCAGGCTGCTGCTGTGGGCTTTACTGGGCACAACCCACATTTCCCATCCAGGCTGCACATCCTTATGGGCTGGAATCAGTCTGGAAACAGCCCAGGGATTGTCTGTAGCACCAGTCGCCCATGCCACAGCCTGTGGTGGAGTCCCTTTACGGGCACTTCCACTGTCTGCCTGCAAAATTGGGAATAGGACCTTGAAAATACAACTGAGAGAGTCCCACCTCCGAGGGCCCCTTTCTATCTGTCTGTCTGACACAGCTCAGCCCTAAGCTCCTCATAACTCAGTGTGTCCTTCTCCCCAGGCATTGGAGTCCCCATCATGCTGGCCTACGTCTACGGCGTCGTGCCCATCTCGCTGTGCCGAGGGGGTGGCTGTGGGGTCAGCACTGCCAATGGCAAGGGGGTGAAGATTGAGTTTGATGAAGATGATGGACCCATCACAGGTAAATGGGATGACTGGGGAAGACAGCTGGGGGGTGGGGGAAGCAAGATTGTCACTGCCTCTTGTGCTGAAATGGTATAGAGGGCCTTAAAATGTCCCAAGTCTGAACATCTGTCTTAACCTGGATTTGGCTGGAAGCTTCAGTCTTCTGCTGGTGGCCAGCTAGGAGCAACAGGTATAAACTGGAGCATAGGTGGTTCCATAAAAATATTAGGAAGAATTTTTTCACTGTGAGGGTGGTGGGGCACTGGCACAGACTGCCCAGGGAGGCTGTGGAGTCTCCTTCCCTGGAGACATTCAAACCCCACCTGTACATGTTCCTGTGTGACCTGCTGTAGGTGACCCCTCTCTGGCAAGGGGGGGTTGGACTAGATGATTTTTCGAGGTCCTTTCCAATCCCTAACTTTCTGTGATTTTGTGAAGATCTGGGCTCTTCCTTGCCCTGGCTGAGGTAGAGAGACACTGCCATGAGACCCAGGCTGCCTGACCCCCTGCCAGCTCCACGGTTGCTTTGCTGATCCCCATCCCTCTGCTCTTCTTCCCCGCAGTGGCTGATGCCTGGCGGGCTCTGAAGAACCCCAGCATTGGGGAGAGCAGCATCGAGGGGCTGACCAGCGTGCTCAGCACCAGCGGCAGCCCCACCGACGGGCTCAGCGTCATGCAGGGCAACTACAGCGAGACAGCCAGCTTTGCAGCCCTCTCGGGGGGCACCCTCAGTGGGGGTGTCCTCTCGGGGGGCAAGGGCAAGTACAGCAGGTAACTGAGCTGGTGGGCACGTCAGGAAATGGGGGAGAGGCTCCCAAGGCCTGTGTTCGTTGAGCAGGTTTATTTTGGGGAGTTTTTTAGGACTCCAGGTGGTCCTGCCTGGGCTTGGAAGGAATGCCCTAGTATTTTTGCTTCTTGGTTTGTTGTAGAATAACCTGGTCCCAGCAGACCAGGTTACTTCTGGAGTCAGTGGTGGGCTGGTTCTTGCAAGGAGGACAAAAGATAAACAAGTTTCTGTCCCTACTGAGCTACTGGAAACGGCAGAGCTGATGCTCCAGTTTAATTGGGAACAGTGCAGAGATGCCTGCATGTCCTGTTTAAAGGGCTCACAGTCCTCCTAGCTCAGTCTAGAGGCTTGGATCCTCCCTGTTCTTCCATGGCCCATAGCAAGCAGGGTGACTGCTTTCCAAGTCAGGAGGTTACACCACAGTTTTCCTCTGAACTTGCCTGGGAGCCAGTTTGCTGTGTAATTAAGAGACACATGTTAATAGAGCAGCCGGAATGTAATGGTAGCTGGGTGCTGGAGCTGTGGAATCAGTTCTTCACAGGAATTGCATGAGTCAGACACAGTTTTACCTTCATCATGGAAAACAGAATGGGTTTACCTAAATGGAGTAAAAAATGAGACTGAATGGGAGGAACCATTGGAGTTAAACTCTGTCTTGCTGTGCTGGGCCAGCAGAGGGCTTCTTTGTTTCCCGTGATGAACTGTGACTGGTTGATGCTCCCTGGGGACCACTTCAGGCATTTCTGAGGAATTCTTTTCTTTTCTGCAGACTGGAAGTACAGGCAGATGTCCAGAAGGAAATTTTCCCCAAAGACTCAGTCAGCTTGGGGGCTATCAGTGACAATGCCAGCACTCGAGCCATGGCTGGTTCCATCATCAGCTCCTACAATCCCCAGGACAGGTAGGAGGACATTCGATGGTGAGAAAAGTGTTGGTAGGAGGAGTCCTGGAAAAATCTGTTCTCTATGAGAAGCTGCTGTGGGTGGTGAGATGACTGTAACTGGGCCAGCCTGCTTGGCAGGTGGCTCGATCCTTTTCCTTGCACAGGAGAAGGACTGGGGACAATTTGGGAGCAACCTCAGGTGTAATGTGGAGGAGAAGGAGCAGATCTGCAGCCCCGAGACCTGTTCCTGGTTGGTCATTGGGACCCTGGTGCTTTTCCTAGCTCAGTTCCTGACTCCCAACCTGGGAATGACCTTGGCTGGGGTTAGAAGGACTTGAGGAGAGCAGCGAGTGCTGCTGTTTCCTGGAAGCCATGGGGTGGTGAGCAGCATCTGGGAGATGTGATCCTCCTAGTACAGTGATATGGTGCCCAGTCGAACCCAGTAACTGTCCCCAATAATGTGAGGGCGCTTGTTTCTGCAGGGAGTGCAATAACATGGAGATTCAGGTGGACATTGAAGCCAAACCAAGTCACTACCAGCTGGCCAGTGGCAGCAGCACAGAGGACTCTCTGCACGTCCACACCCAAATGGTGGAGAACGAGGAAGAGGAGGAGGAGGAGGAAGAAGAAGAAGAGAAAGGTGAGCAGGAGCAGAGCTGCAAGCACCAAAGCTGTGAGCAAAAAGACTGCGTTGCCAGCAAAACCTGGGACATCACCCTGGCCCAGCCTGAGAGCATACGGAGCGACCTGGAGAGTTCCGACACTCAGTCAGATGACGTGCCAGACATTACCTCGGATGAGTGTGACTCCCCTGGCTCTCAGACTGTGGCAAACTGCCCCCAGACCCCCAAAGCTACAGATGCTGAGAGTCCAAGTGCCCACCTGAGCCACTGTGCCCAAGCCGAGGGCTGCCCTCTGGATGAGATGGTCAACCTGGAGTGCATCGAAGCCAGAGTATGAAGCAGCCACCTCCTGAAAAGCACACTCGCTGTCGTTGCTTTTTTTTTTTTTTTGGGGGGGGGGAGGGGGCCAGGGTTGTGTCCATGTTGGCTTCTGTTTACGGTTCTCCAGCTGGCTGCCCAGCCTCATCTTGGGGAGCTGCTGTTTCTTAAGTGGCAAAAAAAACAAAAAATAAAAAAAAGGAGGATTAAAAAAAAAAAAAGAGAAAAAGAAAAAAGGAAGAAAAAACAAACAAAAAACCCGATCCCCCGCCCTCTTTTTGTTTTAATTTATTGGTTCAAGCTCTGTGAGGTGTGTAAGAGTGTAAATATGTACGTGTGTCTGTATGTCTGCAAACATCCTAAGGGACTCTTTGAATAAAGACTCTGGTTGTCATTCCACTCGCATCTAGGTCATCCTTTCCAAGGACAGGTGGAGAAATCCTCTGACTGCCTCTGCTCCAGCGATTGTGAATGCTGCCCCAGCCCCTGGCGGAGGGAAGTGGGGGCAGCTCCTCTTCATCCTCTGATCACAGCCTGGTCCTGTCACACCTGGGGACCGTGCATGTGATGCCTGCTATAGTTGGACCCACTTTGTCTAGGAGCTGAGGTGGGGAAGGGTCTCTTCTCCCTCCTCCCTGTGCTGCTGGGCTGGAGGCGTGTTAGAAGAGGGGGACAGAGGGGGACTGATGCTGAGCTCCTGCTGCTGCTGGGAGCAAGGGATGTGAGGAGGCTGAGGGTGGTATGCTGGGGACAAGTGTCTTTAAGCCTCTGCCAGGACCAAGCCCTTTCCCAGCCCAGTCCCAGGAGCTGGGGTCACTTTACTGTCCCTGTAACTAATTTATGGGTGCCTGATCCCTGCAAGGAGCTTTGCAGAGGGCGTCACTTAGTGAGGGTCTCCCAGGAGCAAGGGAGGGCTCCCCAAAGCCCCCTAGGGTTGTTCTTCTGCAGCCACCTTGTCAAACTCTTGTCCCCAGCCTCTTGCTTTCAGCAACCTCCCCAGAAGCTTGGTGAGGACAATTGCTACCAAACCATCTCCTCTGAGCCCTGACCCTGCTCCTTTTCCCCCTCTCTGCAGATCCCCAGTTCCTGCCAGTGCTGGGTTCTGGCCTGTGGGCCTGCACCATCCTGCCTGGAGGGGCTGCCCTTTCCCAGACCCTCAGCCCATAGCCTCAGACCCAGTGGGGCAGATCCCAGCTGACTGCCATCACCATGGGGTGGACCAGAGAGGTGGGGATAGATGGGAAGAGGACGAGGCAGTGTGGCATGGCACATTGGCATGGCACAGTGTGTCACAACATGGCAGCACAGCACGGCTTGTCATGACATGGCAACACAACATGGCATGTCACAACATGTCAACACAACACAGTGTGTCACAACATGGTGGCACGGCACAGTGTGTCACGATATGGCAGCACACCACAGCGTGTCATGACCTGGCAACACAACATGGCATGTCACAACATGGCGGCACAGCACAGTGTGTCGCAACATGGCAACACAACATGGCATGTCATGGCATGTCAGCACAGCACATCATGTCACAGCACAGCTGGCAGCTCGGGCAGCACAGGGGTGGGGAAAGGGCTGTGCTTCCCTTGGCAGCAGCAGCTGAAGGTGGAGTCAGAGCTGTGCTGGTCCCGGGGAGCTGGTCTGACAGGAACTGGAGGAGCAGTGGGGTGCAGCAGGGGAGCAGCTCTGGTGGCCTGAGCCTGGTTCTGGTTCTGCCTGGGACCCCAATGGACCCAGCTGCCAACCCAGGGGCTGTGGGCAGGGGTGGTCCTTGTGACATTGATGTCCTGACCTTGACCTGGTGAAGATGTGCCGAGTGGGTGAGTCCAGGTCCCGCGGGGTGATGGCGACAGGAGGGTGCCCCAGCCCTGCCTGCACGCCCTGCTGCAGGGGAAACTGAGGCAGGAAGGGGAGCCAAGGGGCTCAGATGGGGTCAGGGTCAGAGCTGGGTCGGTGTGTGAGGCGGGGAGGCCTGGGGTTTGGTTCTGATGGGGAACAGCTGTTGCTCCTCTTGCTCCTCAAAGCTCTGGGTGCCGAAACCCAGCACTGGAGCTGTTGTGGGTGGGTGCTGCTCTCCCCAGATCTTCCCCATGGCTCCAGGAAGCCCTGGCCCTTCCCAAACCCACTGAGACCTCCTGTGCACACAGCTTCTGGTCCCACACCACTAACCCAGTCCCAAGAGAGCCAGCTAGAGCACTTGTTTGCATACCTGGGCTGCCGGTGGCTGCCACCACGTCGTGTCCTGCCTCATCCCCCACCAGCATGGAGCACATCCTCTGAGAGTGTCCCCAAATGCCCCATGGCCATGCTGAGCAAGGGTGGGAGGAATGCTTGAGTGCTGGTCACTTCATACCATGCCACCTCCATGCCCACCCTTCCATCTCAGGCCACCTTGATCCTGGCAGTCACCAAAGAGTCCTCATGAAAATGGGCCTCATCCTCCTCATCATTGGGCACCTCAACTTCATCGCTGGTGCCCTCGTCCATGGCACTGTCCTCCGCTTTGTGGTCAACCCCCAGGAGCCCATCTCCCTGCAGTACGCTGTCACCAACGCCGCTTCCGTCATGTCCTCGCTGCTGGTACCATGGGTGGGATGGAGGAGGAGGCGGGGGTAGCTGTGGGGTGGGTTTGGGGTGGGAAAGAGGAATGGATGTGGGATGGACACTGCTCCATCTACTCTTCTCTGCTCTGAATAAACTTTTCTAGCCCCAAACATGGGGGGAGGCTGGGGGAGGTGATGCACAGCCCCCCGCCATGCCGAATCGGTCGGATGAGACTTCAGGGACGTCAACATGGTGAGGGGACCGGTGTCCCTACTGACCTCCTGTGCTTTCTCACAGACCATCTCCTGTGGCATTGCTGCTCTCCTGCTGTCTCGCTGCCTCACACTCACCACCCTGGTAGGCCCTCAGCCCTGCCACGCCCCACCCAGCACCCAGCAGGCTGTGGCCACCCCACAGAGTCTGCACAGCCACTATGTCCCCTTGCTCAGGGACCGTCCCCGAGGAGGGAGCCCAGACGGGTGGCTGTGCATGACCCTTCCTCCTGTGATGCCTCTCCTCTCCCCTCCTGCAGAAATGGGGGGTTCTCGCTCTGAGCACCAGCGGCTGCCTGTCTGGGCTGTCCTGCCTGCTGGGGCTGGCTGTCTCCATTGGGATGACACTGGGCAACCAAGGCCAGGCACTGCTGGCCCCCTGCACCATTGCCAACGTCGCCCTTGCCCCAGTCCCCCGCGAGTGCCCCTACGATCCCACCCGTGTCTACGTGAGACCCCTGGGAGCTGTGGGTACCCTGGGATGGGTATGCTGGGACCTGACTCCCCGTGTCCCTGCAGAGCTCCACGTTGTCCCTCTGGGCCATCTCCTTCCTGCTCAATTCGATGGAAATCATCTTCAGCATCCGCTGTCTCCTGCTCACCCTCAGCCTCCTCCACCTTGGCCGCTGCTGCTGCGAGACACACCGGAGGAAGGTGACTCTTGGTGCCTGGACTCAGCGCCCACCCACTCCCATGGGTGGGGCTTGGATGGACCTCTCCAAGCTTGGATGGACCTGTCTGGGCTGGGATGCACTCCTCTGGGTTGGGATGAATTCCTCTGGGCTGGGACAGACTCCTCTGGGCTTGGGGCTCCAGGACAGGGGTGGGACTTGCCAAACCAAAGCCCTGCCCCCCCCAACCCCTCTTCTCAGCCATCTCTCTGCCTTGCAGGTCTCCTTGCAGGTGGTCTCTGCAGAGAGCCCATCCCCCAGGCAGTGCTTTGGCTTGCTGAGGCTGAACAATGCCGAAACCGCGTGGCTCTGAGTAAAGCCCCAGGGCTGACCCCAGAGATGTCCCCCACCAGCCCTGCCCTGTCCCAGCCCCATCCTGGCTTATCACAGCCTGGTTATCACAGGGACATGTCTTCTGGATGCCACCAGCCAAGCCACACCAGCCCATCCCCATGGCCCTGGGTCACCTGGAGCTGCAGCAGTGGGGGTGACCCAGCTGGATCTGGATGCTGCAGGGAGGGACGGTCCCCTGGGCACTGAGGCTCCTTTCCCACCACCCACTGCACTGAGACAAAGTTTATTCTGTGGGTATTAAAAGGCCAGGAGTGGGTGCCCTCCCCACCACCCCCACCCGTGGGGCTGTGGGGAAGGGCCTTCCCTGGTCCTACTGCCATAGCAGTGTGTGCATGCAGGAGGGTGGGTTTGCTGGGGGGCCCCTGAACCACCAGCTCTTTGTCCCCTGGGCCATGTCCCCATCTCCACTGGAGATGCAGCAGTGGCTTCACCCACTGGACTAGGTTGTACCCTGCTCCAAGCCCCCAGGGGACTCTCCTGGCTCAGGTCTGACCCTGCCTCCATCCTCCCCCCAGCAGGGCCAGTACAGGAGCCCCAGTGATGGGACTGTCCGCCCTGGGCTCCATCTCTCTCCCAGTGAGGGGTCGTGGGGACATGGTGGTGGGGACCACAGGGACTGGGCAGGAGACAGTGGCAGTGGCTGGCTGATGGGTTGGGGATGGCATGGGGGGGTTGAGGGGTGCTGCTGGGGTCCTGGGAGCTCAGAGCTGCGCCGCACCACTGGGGTCACACTGCAGCAGGCGCACGATGGATGGGTCACTCTTGGCACCTTTGATGAACTCCTCCAGCGAGAGCTTGCCTGTTGAGGGGGACACAGCTCAGCACAGAGACCACCACACCCTCCCTGGACAGCCCCTACCCGGGATGAGCACTCCTGTGGGGTGGGATGGGTGTGGGGGGATGCAGAGGGATGTGGGTGGGCACACTGAGCCCCTCTGGCTGCTGGGGCTCCCCCAGCCATGCAGGCAGACGTGAGCCATTTAATCAGTGTGCGTGCAGCTCCTCTAAGACCCCTGGATTTAGCCAGGAGACCTTTCCCTTAATCCCCTCCATCTCCCATTTACCGTCGTTATTAGTATCCATCTGTCGGAAGATTTTTTCTGTTCTTTTCTCTGGAGTCGATTCATCTTCAGGCATGTTCATCACAGAGGAGACCATTTTGTAGATGGCCTGGGAAAGGGAGATGGGGGGTGAGGGTGGGTGCAAGGTGGGCACCTGCCATCACCCACCCAAACTGGGGACACAGAGCCCTGGGCTTGGCTCTCCTGGGGACAGGGAAGGTGTCTGACACCCTCCTCATGCTGGTGGGGCTGAGGGTACAAGCAGCAACTCCACAGAAAAAAACTGAGCTGCAGGGAGCAGATGTCCACTGAGATGCCACCACAATGGCCTCAAGAGTCACCTGCCAACATCACTGGGCTGGGCTATGGGCAAGAAGTTCTTTTCTGTCCCTCTGCCTGGGGGTGCATGGGGAAGGGCTGCCTGCACATAGCCCACCCCAGGGGAATGGTGAGTTGGGCCAGCAGGAAGAGGTGACTAAGGGATGTCCCCAGGACAAGATTAGGGATGCCAGGGAGTAGCTGATTCCCACAGCCACAGCTCTCTGCAGACAACAACAGGCTGGTGCAGCCTAGCCCCACACCAGGGGTAACGCAGAGTGTGTGTGTCCAACCCACCCACATCCCAGGATGGGACAGCTGCCACCATGTTGAAGTGACACACAGCACCACAAACTAGAAGGGGCAGCAGGTTGAGGGAGCTCAGTACCTGCACGATCTCCAGCATCTCCTCCCGACTGATGTAGCCATTGCCATCCAGGTCATACATGCTGAAGGCCCACATGAGCTTCTGCTCCAGCTTCCCACGGGAGGTGACACTCAGGGCAATGATGAACTCTCGGAAGTCAATGGTGCCGTCACCATTGGTGTCGAAGGTGCGGAAGACATGCTCGGCGAACTTGGAGGCATCGCCATAGGGGAAGAAGTTGGCATAGATCTTCTTGAACTCTTCCACATTGAGGATGCCGGAAGGACAGTCCTTCAGGAAGCCCTTGTACCAGCCCTGCAGCTCCAGTTCAGAGAACTCGGTGTTTTCCCGCAGGTCCTGGAGCATCTCGGGACGCAGTTTGCTGTTCTGCTTCCCCATAGCTCAGGGACACACTGGACACCCTGGGGGATGAGCACTGCGGTGGGGCACAGCCCTGGCCTGGCTTGGGGGGGTCCTACAAGAGGGGAGAGGGCAGAGCTCCCTGGCAGCCCCCAGACACCCAGGCAGATGCCAGTGCAGCCCCCCCCATCCCCGCTACCCTCCCTGAGCCAGCCTCCGGGACCACCCAGCGCCAACCCCCTGGCATTTGCGTAATAAGCACTTATAGCTCATTTGCATAATATGTAGGGGATATAGAGCTGGCAGCAGGAGTCCCGGAGGAGGGGAAGGGGTTGGGTTGGGCCTTGGCAGGGTGCTGGTGGGGGCTATGGGTCCAGCCCAGCTCTGGGGCTGGCGGGATCTGGGTCAGCTCCCTTGGAGGGAGGGTTATTTTCGGCTCCTTTGCTGTCTCTGTTAATATTTGATGCCTCTGGCTGGCATTAGAGCCCCAGGGAGGGCTGGGGGCCTGCAGGGTACTGTTCAGGGCTCCCTCCCCACTTTAAGATTCCCACAGCCCTGGGGGACTGTGCACACCCCATCGCACTGTACAGAGGAGTCAGGAGGTTAGGGTGAGCACCTAGACATGGTCACACACCCTAGGTCCCTACACGGGCAGCTAGGGGGGAGACCTTGATCTGATGCCCCCTTCCCAGGCTGTGTTGTGACCCCTGTGTGGGGTGAAGATGACTTCAGGGTAGGAGGCTTCTTGGGTGTATGGGGGACTTCAGTGCCTGGAGCACCCACTGTCTTACCCCAAATAGGGAGGGGACTCAAGACCCCAAAAACCACCACCTTTCAGCATCACAGATAAAAGAGGACTCCCAAGGAGGAGGAGCCAGTCAGTGTGGACCCCCTCAATTACGGGGGGCTGGCAACCCCCCCACCCGGTATCTCTCCCTCACCCTCCATCACGGCTCTATCCCTACTCCAGCAGTCCGGGGGAGGATCTGTGTGTGTGTCCCTAGCTCAGGGGTCCAAACCAAATTCCACCGGGGATGTCACGACTCCAGCCCACTGCCCAGTGGGGCTCTGCCCCATCACCACCGCCTGGGGCAGCTCTTGCTCCTGCTATTTGGAAAGGACCTTGCAGAGGAGCTCAGCGCCCCGGGAGGGGTTTGCAAGGACCCCCAAAAGCGACCACCCCCAGGAAGGCTGGGTAGGCACCCCCCAGGGAACAATCTCCCAGGGCGGGGGGGGCTGCAGGGGATTGCCCCCAAACGGGGCACCCCCGGAGAGAGCGGGACTGCCAGGGACACACCCGAGGAAAGGTCACCCGGGGGGGGTGGGTTACCGGACGGGAGGGGGGCACAGGACACCCCAGGTGAAGACGCTGCGGGGCGGGGGAAGCTCTGCAGCAGCCGGCGGGGAGGGATGTGCCCGGGGGCTGGCTCCGTGCTGGTGTCCCTGGTGTCCCTGACCCCCCGGTGCCCTCTACTTCCCCCCCCACACCCCGGGACCCCCATTTTTTCGCCTTCTCCTACCCGTCCGGAGAAAAGCCGCCGCCGCCGTGCGCCAGCGCAGCCCGGGAGCGCCCGCCGGTCCTGCCCGCCGGTCCTGCCCGCCGCAGCGCCGGGCTGCGGGGGGGCCCCGACACCGGGGGGCCCCGGCTTCGAGAAGGGCACGGCAGGCACCGGCAGAAGCCCCCCCGGCATCCCCCCCACACGGCGGGGCCACATGTACATCCCCCCCCTCAGTACCCCCGGGACCCTGCCCCACGCAGCTCCCGGCCGGGGGAGTGGGGACAGCCCCTCGGCCCCCCTCCAGCCGGAGGATGGGGCGAGAAGGGGACAGATATTGGGTTAGAAAGGGCTCGGGAAGCACCGGGAGGTCCTGGGGCACTGGGAATATTGGGAGCACTGGGGGCATTGCTGCCCTGGCACACCAAACCCTGCAGACACAAGTCTCCCTGCAGACTCCCCCCATAATGCACCGTGCCCCTGGATGGGTCTCTCCACCACATGTGCCACCACTGCCACCACCCCTGCTGGTCCCCATCCCATCCCAGGATGAGACAGGGGCTGTGGGGGATCCCCCCACACCCACTCTGAGAACCCCCAACTCCAGGCACAAACTTCATCATCACTTTCCTGGCCCAAGGAGGTGCCAAGGCAGGTGATTTGGGGCTGGAAGGGGACATTTAGGGTTGTGTCTCCAGCAGGAAGCCAGGGACCACTGTGCTGTAGCATCTTCAGCTATCTTAGGGGCTGGAGCAAAGTAGCTTTGGGAAAAGGCTCCCAGCTTTGGGAAAAGGCTCCAGCAGAGCCAGATGCTGCCTGCAAGCAGGTGCCATTCCCGGCAGGTTTCTTCCTGTCCCTCTCCCAGCTCCATCCATTTTCAAAGCCTGGGATTGTTTGGGGAGCAGATGGTGGGGGCAGATGGGAGCAGAGGCAGTGTCCTCCAAATTACACAAATAAACAACTATAAAGTGATTAAATCCACATCCCCAGCCTGGGGGGAATGGGGAAGGGGCTGGCGTGGCTGCTGCAGAATGGGGCTGATTGAAAGAGCCAGAATGGAGCTATTTCACCCCAAAATCTACCAGGCACCGAGTTCAATGAGGCCGACGGACTGCAGGTACCCATCGAGGCACCTCCAGGCCTAAACTGCCACCCTGAAGGAGGGGGGACTAGCCCTGAAAAAATGACCCAAATACATGGGCATGTCCCAAAACTCAGATGGGAAACACTCACCCCAGGGACCTCACAGTACCACAGGGACATCCTGTTACCTATAATAAAGGCAATATTTGTATATTATTATGGATTTTCCCTTTTTTAAAAATAACCTTCTAGATATATCATGTCCCTGCCTGTTGTTGGAGGACTCTGGAGAAGCCAAGACCTGCATGGGATCCTTCCTGCCCTTCTCCTTCTCCTGAGCCCGCTCCTTGGAACCCCATCCATTCCTCCCCACCCTCTACATTGCAGGATCCATGGGGCAGGAACCCTTCACAGGGTCAGGGGAACTTGTTGGGAATGGGATTGGGCTGGAAACAAGGGAAGTGGTGAGAGCTGCCAAGGTGTCTGCCCCCATCCCACATGGGAAAGATGTTTGGAGGGGGATGCAGGATGGGGACTGGAACTGGAACCCTGAGCAGAAAGGTGACAAAAAGGGGGTGATTTGTGCCCTCAGGGCTGAAGCCATCCTGGGGGTGGGGGCTGGAGCTGGTGACCCCATGCAGTGGTGGTGGCAGTGACGGGTCAGGGCCCCTCCAAGGTGGGGGGTCCCATTTCCCCTCCACTAATCTTTGTATCTGTTTTAATCCCCCTCTGCAGGAGTGACAGAGGACACAAGTGACGCAGGCTGATTTGAAAGCATCCCCTTTCTGCCTCAAACCCAGCCCTAAACCCACCTAATCCCCCGCTCTGGAATGGAGAGAGGGAGAGAGGATAATACAGGGCACGGGGGGCATGGGCAGGGCCATGCTCTGCCATCAACACCGATTGATTGTCCCTGGGGTGGGAACAAATGTCCCCCAGCCCATCTCTGATTCCTCAACCCCTCCACCCTAAAGCCATGTGGTTGTGGGGCTTACAACTGCCCCTTGGCGGAGGCACACGGGCTCATGCCTGATGCTTTGGGGGTTCAGCTGTGTCATGGGGGGAGCAGGACTGTCCCCTGGGGGTACCAGAGACCCAGAAGAACTGGGGCAGGGAGCAGGGGAGGCGTGGGGCTCGTTCCTGCAGGCTTCAGCCTGGCAGAGAGGCTGCCAGGAGGATGCTGAAATGGTGACGTTCCCCACTGCTGATGGAGAGAGACATGGGGCGTTGGCGGTGCCCCATGATTCTTCCTTTTCTTTCTCCTCCTCTTTCTTCTCCTCCTTGAAGGGATTTCTGTTGGAATTCCCTACGTTGCCATAGCAGCAGTGAAGCCATCCCCACCCTGAGGCTCCACAGCACTAGGGTGGGATGGGGCTGCAGGTGGTACCCTGTGTCCTGTCCCTGTGCCCCATGGGCTTTGCTCATTTGGGCTCCAGAATCCACCCCCCTGTCCCCACGTGCTGGTGGGAGCACCCTCAGGTGTGGAGGAGCCCAGGCATGGCTGGGGTGGATCTGGGTGCCCAGAGACCTAAGGACAGTCAGTGCCCTAAGGAGGGCCACTCCCTGCAGACAAACAGGCTCCATCCCTGACCTGGCAGGATACTGGGATGATTTGGGAGGGGAGAGGGCAAAGCCAAAGGGGCCCAGGCCCCTAGCAGTGGCTCCCTGGCACCCTGCAGACCCCTCCCCATGGGCCTGCTCTGTCCCCAGAGCTTGTCCCTACCCCTATGCTTGTGCCCAGACCCGTGGAACCACAGGGAAGGTAAATGCAGCCGCTGTGGGGGCCTGGGGTGGGGGCTGCAGGAACAGCCAAGGATTAAGTGCAAATGCCCAGATAATAAGGATCTTTGGTAAAAAGCCCATTTGTATAATTTAAATCTCTAATAAGCTTCCTGGAATACAAAGCCCTTTGTGATGCCCGAGCTCATCTGGATCAGGAGCTGCTCGCTCGCTAAATCTTGACTTAGCAGAGCGGGGATGCTGGGTGTTTCATAACAGGGTGGTTCCATCCTGTGTCCCCATGTCCCCACATCCTCACATCCCCATATCCCTGTGATGCCCACACTGTCATCCGGAAACAAGCACAGTTCACCTTACACAGGCAGCCAAGGTCAGGGCTCCTGGAGACACGTGGCCCTGTCCCCATGGAGCACATGTGTGTTGGCAGCTGGACACGTGTGTTCAGCAGTGATGTGACATGGAGCTGAGATGTGTTTTGGGGGCAGTTTAGGCACAAGCAGGTTCCTAGCTGTGTAAATGGTCATGGGGAGTGGCTGCAGCCCGGTTCAGGGGAGGAAGATGTGCTGCAGGCATCTTGGTGTCCAGGTTTCTGTGCCACCTTCTCTGGCAACATCTGCAGATCCCCAAAGGGTTTCTCCACCATGGTAGCAGTTCGTCACCATGTCCAGGGGGTCACAGGGCTCCCTGAGCTGCCCTGGAGATGGCCCATGGCCGGGATCTGCCCCAGCTCATCCTGCTTGGGGCTGCAGGAGGTGGCCAGGACTGGCTGGGGCTGCAGTTTGTCCCTGCTGTGTCCCAGCGCTGGAGGGCTGAGGAGATGACGCTGCCATCCCAGAGGGGTCACAGCCCCATTGAGGTGAGCACGGGTGAGACGAGGGGGATCTGAGCGGGAGGGTGCCTGGAAAGGTTTGGACTCAACCTTGACCCTTGTTCCCTGTGATCCCCAAGGGCCAGAGGGGCTAAATGCCACTGACTCTGTCACCCATGTCACCAGTGCCACCAATGCCACCGCCAAGTGCCAGCCCTGGACTCCCTCTCGTGACATTTCGCCCCTTCTCGGGGGGCTGACCGAGGAGCCACGGGGACCCGGGGGGTGGTGTGTGTGTGCAGTGGTTCCAGGGGGCCTGTGCTCTTAGTTGGAGGAGGGGTCCGCATCTGGGTGGAGAATTGAAGGCGGGTGGGTTCCGAATGGGACGTCCACGCTCCCCCCCCGCGGGGACCCACTCCGCCAGTCCCCAGCGGCAGGACCCCCGGACATATCTGAGCGTGGGGCCGGGGTGGGGGTCCCCTTTCAGGGAGGTCGGGAGGGACGTTGGGGATGTCCCCAGGTCCCTCCGCGGGGTGTCGGCAGATGGCAGCAGCGACCTTTGGCAGCACTGAGCTGACGGTGGCACCGGCACGGCCACAGTCACTCCCCGCGCCTCGGCAGCACCCGTTTTACGCCTCGCACCCGCACTCCACAGCTCGTCCTGCCCAACACCTCACCCTGAGACACCTCCAACCCCCCTGCCCGCTCCTCAGGCGCACCCTGTAGAGCTCCCGCGTCACCCCTAGAGTGTCCCCCCAACCCCGAGCACAATGTTCCCCACATGGGTGGTGTTCTTGACCCCACAGCGCTGATTTGCGGACAGTTTTCCATGTCACCCATGTGGGCTCGATGCTCAGCTCCCTCCGAAGCCCAGCCCAACATATTTGAGGTGAGACAGGGTGGGTGACAGGCACGAGGAGGGGGGTGGCTGGTGGCCTCCCAGGTGTCCGTCTGGCGATGCGAGAGGGAAGAGTAGCGAGTGGAGAGCCTAATTGCGTAATTAATGCTGTGACTTAATGGGCACAGCTGGGACGTGTGATGGGGATTGTGTGACTTGAATTGTAATGTGCTGGGACGGGCCAGGGAGGTGGAGGAGACTCCGTGCCACACGGGGGGGCCAGAGGGAGACCAGGGGGTACCAATGGGGGTTGGACACCCCAAAATACCTTCCCTGATGGTGGGAAAAGAGGTGGGTCAGGAGAGGAACCCGGGTACTTGGGGCAAACTGGGACCTGAGCTCCTGGAGGTGACCTCAGCGAAATGGCCACATCCCGGGGAACCTGCCAAGGATGGCAGATGTCACAGTGCTGGAAGAGAACAAATGCTTCGCCTTTATTTGGAAAGGACGAAAGGAAAAAACAGGGAATTACGGTGTTAACTGTCTTCAGCCTCTGGAAAAATACCAGAACACATCAAAAACACTCTTACGGGAGCTTGGGAGGCAGCAGGTTGACAGGGACCAATCTCTGCCAGGAGAACCTGGGTGAAACACTGTCTGTCCCCAGTGTTTGGACCTGGCCTCAGCTCACTGTGGGCACAAGATAGGTCAAGCCCAGATGGCGCCTTCCTGGGCCAGCCAGCAGGGAGTTTGGGGCTGCAGGGAGTTTGGGGCTTCTGTGCCAGTCCCTCCTTCTTGCAGCTTCTGCAGGGTTTAGGCCGTGTGGAGGCACATCCTGGGGCCACCTGAGCTTTGTGTTTCTGCTGGAAGATGGAACTGGTTCAGCTGAGGCCTTCTGGTCCTGCTCCAGGTGCTCAGCCCATGAAGGCAGCACCAGAGGAGCAATGGAGTCTCCTGCCCAGCCTCATGCTCCAGCAATGGAAAGCCTAGGGGCAGCAGGAGCCCGACCTGCAGCCCCCCTGCCTGGTTGTGCCCAAACCCCGGCTCCACCCACCCCAGCCATGTAGGGCTGGATTTGGAGTTGGTATTGAGCTCAGCACCAGTGAGGGGCTGACTCCACAGCTCCTGCTCCTGCACCTCCACCTCTGGAGTGATGCAATTTGAATCTGCTGCCAGGCAGGAGATGAAAAGGAGGAACCGCAGGAGCATCCCTTGGAAGCACTGCCAACACAGTGCCCTAGCACTGTGGTGGGGTGGGCATGGTCCTGGTACCACAATGGGGTGTGCACAGCCCTGGCACCGTGGCACAGACTGCACTGAGACTTGTCATTGTCTCTCGGGTTGAGGACAGAGGGTGGAGGAATGGCACAGGGCTGGGATCTGTCAGGACAGGATGGTCTCCTGGCTCTGGAGGTGGGTTTTTTTTTTTTTTTTTTGTCTCTCTTGGGTGCTTGTTGCTCCTCAGGGGGCTTTGGTTCATCGGGAGCTCAGCATGACCCTTGCATAGAGGAGAGCCCTGGGCTGGGGTGTCTCTCACTGACCCACAAGCTCATGGGCTGTGCATTGCCAGGGGAGTCCCCAGGCCACACTGTGCCCCCTGGCAGGCAGCAGCAAATGACACCAGGGCCTGACAGCTGTTAAGTGAGAGATGCCACCAGGCCACACATCCCAGCCCCTGTTGTGTCCTCCTGGGTGCTCTCAACCAGACCTTGAGGCCGCCGTGGCTGGCAGGGCCACCTCTGCTGGACACCCCAGTGCTGGTGGGGCACAGCAGAGGGGTCAACTGTGGCCAGAGAAGGGTCCCCCCATCCTTGAGGCTTGGCAGAGCTGACGACAGGGATTCTGTCCCTTCCAGCTGATCACCACAAACCAGGGCATGGCTGGTTCCAGAGGCTCATCTCATCCTCCTTACCTCGGAATTCCGATCCCGGAGACGGTGAAATATCACCGCTGCTGTGCCCGGGGGGCGGTCTCGGGGTGCCAGTCCATCTCCTTCCCCCGGAGGGTGCCGGGATCTAGGCGGGGGCGGGAGGGGCGGGACGGGGAAACTGAGGCAAGCGGCGAGGCCGGGCTGGGCGGGGGCCCGAGCCGCCCCCGTCCCGCACCCCCGGGGCGGGGGAGGGATCGGAGCGGGGCTGCCCGGCGCTGCAGCGGGCGGAGCCGGGGCTCAGCGGGGCTGCGCTCGCTCCCGCCTCCCGGCCGAGACCAGCCGTACCGTAACGAACCCATCCGTACCAGGTGCTACCGGGCGGCTGAGCCCCCCGCTATCGGGCGCTACCGGGCAGTGCGAGCCCCGCCGAGCCGAACCCAGCCGAGCCGAACCTAAACAGAACCCAACCGAGCCGAGCCGAACGTACCCGTGCCCCTCCGCACGCCGGTACCGGGCCGCGGGCGCTCTCCGCGGTGCTGAACGGCGCCGCCGCGCCCGCAGGACGTGCCGCCTGTGGGGCCCGGCCCGGTCCGGCCCGGAGCGGCTCGGCCCGGCGCGGCGCGGCGGCCGCGGGGGATGGAGCCTTTCCTGGGCTGCACCGGCGCCGCGCTCCTGCTCTGCTTCAGCTACGCCGGTCTGCGGCCGGTGTCGGCAGGTAAGAGGCAACCGGGCCCCGGGAGGGGCTGCCCGGGGTGGGGAGGGGGCTCCGGTGTTGGGAGGGGGCAGAGAGGCCCACCCCGGGGTGCACGGATGGGAGCAGCGGGTGAAGTGGGGAGCGCGTCGGGGATGCGCACTGGGGATGGAGTTTGGGGGCATCGCTGGCCAGGACCTTGGGCTGGGAAGAGATGGGATTTGGGGCAGGCAGCCCCGGGATCGGGATGTGCCCGGCTCTCGAACCCACGGTGTCGCGGAGGGGGCTGTCCCTGGGAAGGCGGCTGCTGGGGTGGAAACGGGGGCTCGGGGAGAATGAACAGACCCTGGGCAACACCAGGCACGGGGCAGGCAAAGGCTCTCCAGTCCCTGGGTAGAGGCACCTGCTCGGGGCCACGGGGCTCAGCTAGAGCAGAAGAGACAAAACGGGCTCTGCACTGCCAGCCCCACAGCGTACTGGCCTTGGCTACCCCCCCTTCCTGATCCCTGCTCGCCCCTGGCTCTCTGGGGCCCAGCCAGGCATGGCTGGGTGCCACCTCTCCATTGGGCACAGCAAGCCCCAGCCATGTCACACCAGGCCCCTTGGAGCTGAGCAGTTCCTCTGAAGTGGGGGATCTTTCGGGAAAGCAAAGGTCCCTGTGAGTCTAATTTTGGAGCGCCCAGGACGTGCTCAGGTCCACTCTCCTCCCCTCCACCCCACAAGTGGGTGCCACATCTCAGCAGGTGCTGGTGGCTCTTCCCAACCCAAGGCAGACACCATCCATGGGTCTGTAGATCCAGCCCAGGGTTGTCTCCTCTCCCTGGCTCTGAGATGTTGGTGGAACAGCTGCTTTGATTTGCAAAACGCTGATTGCCAGAATATCTTGCATTCCAGGAGGCTGGGGAGGGGGGTGGGGGATGGGGGTGGGATGCAGAGCTCCAGGGAGTGGAAATTCCTGCACCCAAGACAGCCCCAGGAGTTGCTGAAGTTACATCCACCCCTGTTCTGCCTGTGCCGGGGCTGCAGCAACCCCCCGAATGCCTTCAGCTCTCACACACATCCTTGGCCAGGCATTGGCACTCTGAACTTGTGGTTTCACACCAGAAAGACCCAGGGGGGGAGAGCAAGGAAACATTTCCAAAAGGACGGAGTGATGGCGATAAAGAGAGCGGCACAATGGGGGCATCTGCAATTGTAAGAGCTCTCCCGATTTTCTGCAAACCAGGCCACCTCCCCACTCTTCCTGATCCTTGAATCACTTCAGTCAGAGCCTGAAAGTAAACATGGAATTGTGTCCCTGCCCATAACCACCTTCTGGTCTGTGTCAGTGCTATGCTGGGAGCAAGGCAGGTGGATAAGGCTGGAGAGCTGCCCTGTCCAGAGGGTGCTGGGGGGGAGACGACTCAGGACTATGCCAAATCTGGGTGACCTTGGTGCTGTGCCATTCACCTCCACTGCCTCCTCTTCCTGTGGTCTCCTTTGCCAAGGGTTGGAACGTGCTCTGCCTATGCTCCAGTGAGGCAGAGGACTTGCACTGTCTCTGTTTTTTGCAGAGAAGGAAAAAGAGGAATGAGGGCAGGCAGTGATTTTTCCAAGGTCACACAGAGGGAGCAGCAGCATCACCACTAGCTCTGTGTCCTTGGTCCTACCTGATCTCAAAGCCACCAAGGTGGGCAAGCCAAGAGAAGTCCATGGAGAAGAAACTGTCCCCAGCAGGGTCAGGCAGCGAGGGAGCTTTGGTGGTGTCTCTGCTTTGGATCAAGAGTTCATGCAAGTAGCTTTAAAATAAAATAATGCCTGTGGTGAAAAGTTCAAGCTGCTGTCCCCAGGCAAGGAGTGGTGCAAACTCCCCTGCTGATTCAGTGGTGAGGGCTGGCAAGTGAGGGGTATCAGGCAAGGGCCCTGCTTTTAAAAGGCGGTTGACCAGTCAGGATCATTTTTTTGTCAAGGTGATGCCAAGGTGAGCAAGAAGGTGAAGAGGGACCAGGATGAGCTGGGAAACAGCCTCCTCAGTAACAGTCTGACAGCCCAATGGCACAGTGTGGCCAGTCAAGTCAGGCTTGTTTCTGTGAGATGGAAACTTGCCCTCCCAGCCCAGCTCTGGGCCCTGTCCAGCTCTCAGCCATCACAGGACCTGGGTTGGCCTCCAAGTCAAGGAGCTCCTTAACATCTCCTTCACCTCCACTGGCCAGAAAGGGACAAACACACTTGGCTGGGTTCTGGTTGCTGCTCAGCTTTAAAGCAACTTCTGGGTCTCCTACATGTTCTCACACCCTGAGCCACTCTGCAAATCAGGTTCATCTTCCCTTGCTGAGGTGGGTCTCCATGCTCACCTCCTCCCCAGGCAGTCCCACCAGCTGCAGGGGGAGAAGGGGAGCAAACTGAGGTGATGTGGATGCTCCTTCCAGACCAGTATCTCACTGGGCACATGCTCACCTCCTCCTCTGAGCCAGGGGAACTGAGCTCACCTCAAGTCTGTCAGGACCAAAACCAGGCCTGTGAAAGCAGCGATGGGTCTGGCAGCTATGTGGAGCTGTCAAACATCCACTGTAGCCCCTTCCCATCTCCCAGAGCCCACAGAGGTTTCTGGCCAGCTGACAGACAGCATAAGCACTTTACTGATTTCTGCAGTCAGCTGAGGAGAGATTTAATTGAAATACGGAGGTTTCTGACCTCGATGTCAGCCTCTGAGCAGGGATGTTGCTGTGCAAAGCAGCCAAGGTTGTGCCATCCTCTTCCATACACTGTCTCCTGCTGGGAACATACATGTGGAAAAGGGTAATCCCTTCCAGAGAGGGAAGTGCTGGCACACATCAACAATGGCAGGATCCAAGAGCAGCCTTCAGGGAGTGGTGCCCATGTGCTGGTACTGAACATGGCCTCGTCCTTCTGGCATCTATTGTTCACTAAACCCCTTCTGCTTTATATAGCACCCAGAGGCCAAATTAAAACTTGACTCAAGTATAATTCAGTTAAAGGCAGAAATGTATTGAGCAGTGAAGCGTGCAGATCTTTATGTGTGCAGTAAAAACCAAAACATTGGATCCATGAGCAGAGCTAGGTCAGGATCAGCCAGCAAATTTCCAGGAGAGGTCTGAGTACCAGCACCAGTCAGGAAACCCTCCAGGCTTGCTCAGTCAAGACAGATTTCCTTCCTATTCTCTAATATGACAAAGGTTTGAGCTGAGAAGGGATGAAAAGGCTAGAAAGGATGTTGGGATCCAGTTGTCTCCAGACACAGATAAAATCTGCCACAGCAACAACTCTGCTCTGGGTTGGCAGTGTTAAAACCCAGTGCTGGTGAGACCTAAGTGACTCCTGTCTGGCTGTGGGGCTAGGAGTGGGAGGTCTGACAGTCTCTGAAGCAGAAATCCCCTATCCTCCTGCCCTAAGGAATTCCTTAGAGGTGGGCTGGACACACTGAGTGTCTCCGTGCTCCATCCTCCCTGACATTTCCATTCTCACGTTTGGGCTCCTGCTCCCTGAGTAATTGGCAATAGGGCTGGGGGGGTGAGAAGGGGCCTATTAATATCCCATTTATATGGTGGAGCAGGCAGTCAGCAGGAAATAATTGCCTTCTTTCCCAGACTGAAGAGCCCCTGGCTGTTTTTCCTGCTCTTTGAATTCTCAGAGCTCAGTAAATAGTCCCCTGCTTGCCATGGGGGGGGACACACAGCAGTGGTGGGCTCTGTTCCTTCCCACTCCCCTCATTAAAACACTCGGGGAAGCTGAACGGTGCTGCAGCCCTTCCTACACACCCCATAAAGCTAAGGAGCAATTATAACCAGGGAAAGAAGCCATGCTGGGAGAGCAAAGAAAGGCTCAGAAAGGCAGTGAAAGCAGGTCTTGTACCCTGGCTTCACAGGGAACATCACACAGGACCTTTACAGGATGCTCCTTCCCCTCACAGGTCACATCCTGCGTCTGCAGGGAAGGTGCAGGAACAAAGAGCTACTGAGATGAAAGGCTGATGTTCCCTGCATCCCCTGGGAAAGGGCAGGCAGCTTTCAAGTGGATAGCACTGAAGGAGCTGCTGGAGAGCCCCATTGGGCACTCTGCTCACTGCATCGTGCCCTGGGGGCTCTGAAGCAGCTGAGCCTCTAGCAGCAGGAAAGGATCTGCTTGTGGGAGAGGAGCTAACTGAGCCAGAGAATACTCCCTCACAGCATAGCCTGGCCCAGGAAGGAAGCAGGAATAGGCTCTAATTCCAATGCCTAATGCCTGACCACAGGATTCAGCTGGCAAAGGAGCCCTCCAAAGGTGTGGTATTTGCCCAGGTTCTTCCTCTCACTCTAAGCAATAATCCCTCCAGAGGCAGCAGGGCAGCTCTCAGCCCCAGCCCAACCATAAAAGCTTGTAGCAGAAGGCACAAGTTGAGAGTGGTTTCCAAAGAGAGGGAGAGACAACAGTCAGGAGAGGGAGCACAGCAGAGGAGCAGGAGCTCTGAGCATCTCTCAATGATGGCTTTGTGGATCTCCCTGATCCTAGAGGTGCCAGGTGAGACATCCTCATGTCTTGGACACCTCTTTTGTTCACCCAAATGGTGAACAACAGTGAAGCTCCAATGGTGAAACCAACATAAGGGGCAGGCAGGTGATTTCCTCCTTGTGCCAGCAGCTGCTGTGCCAACAATGAGAAGCCAGGAAGGAATCAGCGCAAAGCTGTAAAAAGTGTGAGGTTGTTTTGAGGTTTTTTTGCTATTAAATAAAAGTTGATTAATAACCAGCAAAGCATTTAATGAGAGGCTGGAAAGAGTTCTCAGCATTAAGAGAGGATTAAGGGCAATCTTCACTGCTTGTACCTCCTTGCTGTGTGGGGTCTGCTCTGACCTGCTCTTGCCAAAAGGGCCCAAGGTGGGCAGGGGAGAGGCAGGGCTGGGACACGTGGCCCTGGGGACTGTCAGACTGCAACTCACCCGAGGAAGAGTCCCTGAGAGAAGGAAACATGACAAGGTTTAAGCATGAGCAGTTTTGATGCAGCCATTCACTTTTAAAAATCATCCTGATTTCCTCTTAATTAATTGGGGCTGCCCCTTAAAGAAGGGGCTGCAAGTTCTGACATGAAAACAAGAGCATCTTTCCATCCAAGCACATTTAACTGAGCCAAAAAAAAAAATGCTTTGCCAGCTCCCAAGGTGGATATGCTCCAGCAGGAATGGCAGCCCCAGCTCAGGGATGAAGCAAAACCAGAAATCTTGTACCATATGGGTCCCTTACAGAGCGGACAGGAGATGTGCTGACCTCAGCATCTCTAAACACCCATGAGGAAGGTTTGGTGTACAGTGTGTTCCCTGCAGCAGGGAAGGAACAGCCCCTGGGGCCATCCCGAGCTCCCTGCCCATTCCCAGAACACCATCAGCTTTCCTGGCTGCCACAGACATGGAAGCAAAGTTTCCATGAGTTGTAGATGACTCTAAAAGGAACCCAATGTTTGGAATTGGCACCTCAAGGCCCTGCTAGAGATGCTGGACCCTCTACAGCCATCTGGGAAAGAGAAACTGCGTCTTTTCCACCTGACCTCAGCTGGGCTGGCACTACCAAGTGCTGCAACTGACCCAGAGAGCTAAAACGGTATGGAATATCTTGGAACAGTGATTAGATTTTACAAAGTCATGATCTCATAATGCATCTTCTGGGAGCAGGGAGAAAAGCTTCGTCATGGATTAAAATTTGGTTCCAAATTATTCACTCAGCTCCAGGAGCAGGAAACTCATTTTCCTCGCTTTGTGCTTCTGTCAAATGCTGTGCTTAATTCCCTTTTCATATCACTTTTATACTCGTTTGACACCACTGATTTATGTGTAGCTGCTCCTAATCTGTAGTACTGAAAGACATGCTCAGACCTGCTGCCCTAGATCTTACTGAATTATCTGCTGACTTCAACTACCCCATCTCTCTCTCTTGGGTGTTACTAGGGGGTTTCTAGAGTGTTCTCAACCATCCACACCAGCTGATTTCTCCCCTGCCTTCATTCAGAGTCCTGCTTCCCTTCTGCCTCCCTCTCTCTCCAATTCACAGAGAGGTTGTCTGCTTCTCTCCATCTCTGCTAGGTCTTCCCAGCTCCCCCATATTTTATGTGATCAGGAAACTTAAAAGACACTTTTAAGCTATGCCTGCCTCAAGGTCACAAATCTCCAAGCAGACTAAGTGTGGTGTGCTGCACATTCATTTTTCCCAGAACAAAGCTTTTTCCCTGAACCTCTGCTCCCCATTGCTGTGGGGTTAATTCATCTCTTTTCAAAGGCCTCCTCTACCTAAGCCAGGTAAAGCAGTAGTAGCTCTTAAAAAAAAAAATTAAAATTAGCTCGAAAACATATCCATGCAAGACAACCACGTCGGGATTTAACTGTACAGCTGTACTTGGAGAAGGGCAAAGTGTCTGGCTGCAGCTGGAGACTGTTTTGTCTCCATCTCTCAACTCCATCATGTCCTCCATATGTTCTAGCAAATTCATCAGGCATGACTCACAGACCTTCCCTGTTCATGTTCCCATCTGCTGACTGCCCCTTCCTAAAATTAGACCCTACTTTTCATTGGCACACGCCTTCGGTCACGGGGGAAGGTGAGGAGCTGCAGACCCACGTCCCTTGTGGCACAGCAGTGAGTCCAGCAGGGACTGGTGCTCAAGCTGAGGAGGAGGAGGATCTGTCTTCCCTGCTCAGCTTGTCCTTGGCCCCACTGCTGCAGCAGAGAGTGAGGATGAGGAATGTTTCTGCTCTCTGAGAGCTGGCTGGAGACCACTGCCTCATTTCAGGAGGTCCTTCCCCAAGAGATGGCAATGCTCTGGGGTAACAGTGACTTGATCACCTGCTCCAGAGAGGAAAGACACCTTCCCCTACAGCACCCTGGAGACCACCTTGCTGCTCCTCCTTCTGAAGTCCCAAATTCATGACAATGGATTTGTCCTGTGACTTTCAGTGACTGAAGGACTCACTGGGCTGAATCCAGGTCCAAACAGCTTTTCCAGACATCCTCTTCCTAAGGGTCTCTCTGGTGGATGTGGGTCTCCCATCTGCTAGAAAGAGAAGGTCTGAGGCAGGACTCAGGGTATTGTTTGGGGAGGAGAGAAAGGAATAAGGTCATCTCTCTGCTAAGTGTAAAACAGCACTGACCTTCAGCTGGGGAATTTTGTGCCCCCATTATTTCCTCTGTTCCCAGGGGAACATTCACTGGGAGTGAAGTCAGTTGTTAGGAGACATTGACACTGCAGCCAGAATATTTTCAGCCACATTCAGGAAGCTTGGACAGACTATAAATCCAACAAGTGTTACTGGAGACGTGCACACGTGCATCCTTCTTTTACTGCTGACCTCAGCTCCAGAAGGGCAGTGTTACAAAGCAATAAAAGTATTATTCTTTGATGAGAGTCGAAAAAATAAAAGACTCCTTCTCACCCATCTGACCTAAGAGTCTCATTAGCCTTTACTGCCTTTGGGTTCAGGGCACAAGCTGGAGATTGTGAATTAAAATTGACCAGAGGAGGGGGAAAAGTCCAACCTGCTGCAGAGAGCCCAGGGAGGACTGTGCCAAGCAATGAGGCAAAATCTTCCCCCCTGTGATGCCAAGAAGGGCTTTGAGAGTGTGCTCAGCTGGTACAGCCCAGCCTAACTGAGCTCTGGAGTGGGGAATAAAAATGGAGCCTTGGGCTACTGTTTTCATAGCCTGCCCTTTCCCCAAGACAATGGTCCATCAGTGCTCCTGCAGAATGTTCTATTCTGCTAGCTGGAAGTGGACAGCTGCTAGATGTCCTCCAATCATCCCAGGCACAGCCCATCAAAACAGCTGCAAAACATGGGTCAAAAATTTTCTGTCAAACTAACAGGGAAGAAAAAAAGAATCACTCCTATTTACTGCTCCTGAATTTCAGACCTCCAAAGTGCCCATCAAAGCATTCAGTTTCCATCCTTCCAAGGCAGATTTTGCATTTCCTCCCAGCTGTCACTGTCAGACTGTAATAGGAAACAACAGAGAACCCCTGGTGGCTGAGAAGGAGGAGATGAAGGAGCTACTCCATGGTCTGCTGTTTTGTTAAAAATTTTTTTCTTGGGTCAGGTATTTCACCCATGTCTCATGCAACTCATGTTCTCAGCACGGGTCTCCTAGAACCTCATTGGGAAATGAGACATGGAGTACCTCCAATTTCCATGTCCCATGCTCAGACTCAATACATGAGAAGGACCCTCAGCAAGGTCCTTTCCCCCTCCCTTCCTCACCCCTGCTGTGACCCCTGCTGTCTCCTGCTGTGACTTTGCCTCTGTAAAGGCTCTGCTCTCCCTCCTTGCAGACAGCCCATCAGCTCCAGTCAATGTCACAGTCAAACACCTGAAAGCCAACTCAGCTGTGGTGACTTGGGATGTTCTGGAAGATGAAGTTGTCATTGGATTTGCAATTTCCCAACAGGTATGGTGCCCACAGTCACCCCATTTCAATTGTGTCCATCTTTACCCCAGGCCCCCTCAGGTTCCAAACTCCTTTGCTGCAGTTTAAGCCCATTTCTCCTCATCCTGTCCCTTGTGGTCTGTCAGGGGACTTGGTTTCCCATCCTCTTTGCAGCAGCTCTTCAGCTGTTGGTAGCTGCAGAGAGGAAAGGGCCTGATGGTCCCCATGTCCGTGGTGGACAGGGCAGGAAGCAGTGGTCTTAGATTACAGTGATGCACACAGGAGGCCTCTCCACCACTCTGTGCTCTCCTCTCTCGGCTTCCAGAAGAAGGACGTGCGGATGCTGCGCTTCATCCAGGAGGTGAACACCACCACCCGCTCCTGTGCCCTCTGGGACCTAGAGGAGGACACTGAGTACATTGTGCATGTCCAGTCCATCAGCATCCAAGGCCAGAGCCCTGCCAGTGAGCCAGTCCTCTTCAAGACCCCCAGGGAAGCTGAGAAACTAGCCTCTAAAAATAAAGGCAAGTGTGGGTGAGTTCCTATGTGGCCCCTGGGACACCCAAGCAGCGCAGGGGTCTGCAGAGAGGAAAGCAGCACCAGTGCAAGGAGAGTAGCTGGGTTTGAGGCACCCAGGGCTGAGGGCAATCCCCCAGCCCCATGTGGACAAGTGGGATGCCCCAAGTGTATCCAGCAGAAGAGGCTGAAGGGTGAGCAAAGTGATGGAGAGATGCTGGTGGAGGATGGCTGTTTGTTTCTCCTGTTTTAGATGAGGTTTAACAGGGAAAGTACAAAAAAGCAGGCTCCCAGCCTGGGAGCAGTGTGTCCAGCATCCTTGCAAGTAGAGAATGCCAGGGGGAATTCTTGAGCAGGCTGTGAATTCATGTAGAAGTAGACTCCTGGCTGGCACTGGGCACAACACTGGTGTGCTCACAAGGAGATTCATTGAGCCTCCTGTGTTCGGATGCCAAGACAGTAGGGGAAAAAAAATACACAGACTCCCATTTTTCTTGCATTTCAAATGTTTCTGCCCAATTACAGAAAGCTGAGGTTGGAATGGACCTCTTGAGATCACCTAGTCCAAACCCTGGCTCAAGCAGGGTGAGTTAGAGCAGGTTGGCCAGGATTGCATCCAGCTGGGTTTTGAATATCTCCTTGTAGGAAAACAGGCACTTCCTCACTGGCAACCCCTTCACCTGTGTTCCTCTTAAGCCAAACCAGATTGTCAAAGGTTTTCTGTCAGCAAGAATTTCAGCTACAGAAAGAGCTGGGGAGCACAGGGGTGTGGGACACCAAGGTTCACTGCCTGCCTGCTGAGGACCCAGCCTGTTGCAGGGCTTTTGGCCATGGTTCCTAGGATGTTGTGAGTTCTTGATTCTTCCTGCTAAAATGGTTTGGTGTCTGTAAATACTGAATTGCTGTTCATCTGAAAGCACTAAGAGGAGCACTGCTTCTCTCTCCAGAGGCCCAAACTGTAATCTTCTTAGCACTTTGGAGCCAAGGAGGCACAGTACGCCCTGCAAAAAGGCTCAGCTCATTTCCAAATCCCAGGGCTCCAGTGAAAAATACCATGCCAGGCTCCTCACTCCTGAGCTGGGAGAGGAACTGCTGAAGCATGCAAAGCTTTGTGACAGGCACAGGCAGCACTGACAGAGCCCACCGACAGAGCAGAGCAAGCAGGTGTGGGGCCAGATTAGATGTGGGCTCACCCCATGGCAGCTCCTCTGGGGTCAGTTCTTCACTGCTGCTCCTTCACCCTGGCTCCTGATGATCTGCAAGCTCAAAGCCCAGCTCGTGCTGCTGGGGTGAGGGGTGAGGACTGTCCCTGCCAGCTCTGCCCCTGATGCCCTCAGGATATGAGCCAAGGGCACTGTTAAAGCAGAGCCCAGCACAGCCTAAGCCACATGGCTAGGGCTTCACCATCTCTCTTTCCCTTGTGCAGATGAGGTGACAATGAAGGAGATGGCGACGAAAAACCAACAGCTGCGAGCGGGGGAAATTCTCATCATTGTTGTGGTGTTGTTTATGTGGGCAGGTCAGTTCCATCTTTCTGTCAAAAGCACTTAATACCCCCAGAGCTTGGTTCTCTCCTGTAATCATGTAAGACCCAAAAAAGAAACCCTTCCTCCCAGCAGGAGCACCGAAAGGGCACCTTGAGTCCCTCTGCAGCACCACAAATTGGGCAGTGCCCAAAAGCAGGTGAATCAGTGGCTGATCAGGGCCAGCAGGAAATAGATAATAGACTTGATGTCCTAATTGCCTAATTCATCACGGCTAATCCTGTAATCTCAATTTTTCTGGAACACGCTGATGATTATGCCCTGAGACAGCCAACAGGATGTCTCAAGCCCTTCTAATGATACAGGTCACTGTAATTATCTGGCCACTGCATGACTCCAACTTCTTTGAAAAACAGAAATTTGAATATCTCACTCTCAACATCCACCATTATATATGCACTCAAACCCACTTAAAATCAATTAAAATATCGGAAGCATTGAAAGAACAAATGGCCCCAAACATCAAAACACCAATGAACCCAGATCCTCTCAGCACCCACAATTAAAACACTACAAAAAGTACTTAATAGGAAGAGGAGGGACATTAGCAGAATCATATTCACCTAAAGGAAGGAAAAGTCTACACAAGCTTAGAGATGGTGTGGGTTCCAGAGAGAACCAAGACTTTCCTGAGCGGGAGACAACATTTCAATAGATCTCATAGCAAACTGCACCTGAGACAGAAATTGCTCATAGGTTTTAAAGTAGCAAACTGGGAGAGGAAAACACCCCCGAGTCTTGCTCCTTCAGCTTAGTATGTCTGCAGGGGCCTCAGCCAGCTCTTCAGCCTGCTCCCTTTGGAATGTTGATGCATGAGTTAATGGGAAGTAAAGTTTGCACATGTTTGTTTTCTATTTAGAGCCCCTTACTCCCGTGGCTGCCAGTCAGCTGCTGCTCCTGCTGCAACCTAAAACATTAGTGAAACATTAATGAAACAACAGTTGCTCCTTGCGAGCTCAGGTGACCCAAGGAAATTGGCAGGCCAGGAAATTAGCACCATGGCAAATCTCCCTCAAAAAAACACCACCTTTGCCGCTGGGTATTTAGTCCTCTTGTCCCAGTCAAGTCACGTCTCTATACAGAGTGTGTGTAAATATTCACCCAGAAAATTTTCCTCAATCAGAAAAGAAATGCAGCAGAGGAGCAGGGGACTCTGCCAGCTCATGGTGTGGGTGGTGAGCAGGATGCTCTGACCTGTGAAGGTGTTGGTCTGTCATCTCTGCTGCTGTAAACTGTCACAACCCTCAACAGATGAAAGTTGCACCAGTTTACTCCAACAGAGAGATCTGGCCCATTTACACGAGGTTCTGCTGAGGTGAGAGACCTCCAGGGGGAGATGCAAAGAGAAAAGCAGTCACTGATCTGAGAGCAGTCACAAAAGGGGAGTTTGGAGGGATTGGCTGTGCCCTGTTGAGTTCTGCAAAGTTTCACACAAATTAATCCTCCTGACACACAATCAGATCCACATATCATATATTTTGTCCTGGAAAAGTCTTGAGTTTACCATTAATTGCAATTCCAGCAATCATTACTGAGGATGTTAACCAAATTAAAACCTAAACTAAAGCACAAGGTTTCCAAAACCATGATCTTTTCGGTGTGTATGTTAAGTTTTAGCTGTGCACTCTCAAATTTAAATGCCCTGCCAGTAAAAACAATCATGAATAATTACATTAAGTGACTGAACAATGTATTCAACTCCCACTGTAGTGTAATTTAAAACTCAGATCAGCATCTGAACAAAGAATTTGCTAATACCACAATTTTCCTCCTAGACAGTTGACTTACATTTAAAAAAGAAAGAGGGTGGGGAGAAAAGCCTCAATATACAAAGTTCTTTACAAAGCCTCAGTATACAGTAACTTTTTTCCAGCTCCTGGCCAGGCCATAACCTGAATAGATGAAATTGTTATAGCAAATGCAAACTGGAACCAGTATGTGCCCAGGGCTCTGAATGGAGACAAGACCTTGAGTCCTTGTGTCTTTCTAGTATTGTTCAAGGCATGTTGCTTCTCTGTGCCTCAGTTTCACCACCAGAAATCACAGAAAGTGTAACTGAGGCAGCTGTTAACCTGCTCTCCTAGGATCAGCCATTTGTTCACATAGACAAGAAACAATTTGGACTACCGTATTTACCAGGAATACCTGGGGGAAGCTGTCAGAACAACTCACTTTATACAGCAGTTTGTGATGATTTGGTGACAGCTTTATGTATGTTTTGGTATTAAGGGAGCTGGAACATTTTTTAGTAAGGGGGAAGCAGCACCTGCCTGGGTCTACTTAACCTCTCTGTTTGGAATCTGCAGGCAGAGAAGTTATTTGGTCAAAACATCATATAAAAGCTTCCAAGAAAGGCACTTGCAGTCATCTTACGTGTCGTGGCTGCCCCTGCTTTTCTCTACATGTGCCTGCTGTGTGTGGGAGGAAATTTCCACTGGCAGTGTCTGCTGTCGTCACTGTTGCATATTTGCAGATGTTGTCCTGCTGCTCACAACGTCCTGGTTTGTACTACATCCAGGCAGGTCTGGTACCTGCCTCTCACCTGCCAGCTCCGGCTCCTTCTCTTCAACCCAGAGGAGAAAGAACAGAGGACATTCTCACTAGCAAGAAATTCCAGGAGCTTCTGTGTGTGCAAAGCAAAGATCCCATTTAACCGCATGGTTCGTGTTGATCACTACCCAAAAATAGGGCTTAGAACACTACATTTGTCCCATTTAATGACAGGGAAGTTGGCATAGAATTCATCTCCTGTCCTTCTGTCTAACTAGTTTAGCATGGAATTAGGCATCAGAAAGCTGAGGGCTTCCAGAGACTGATGAGCTGTGCTAGGAAATGATCCTTAGGAGCAACTGTGAATGCTGCCGAGATCTCAACCAGAAAGCGCAAAGCCACCTGGCAAGGAAGGGATCTCTGATCTCTGTGGGCTCCAGGGGCTGAGCTCATTTGTGTGATCACTAATGCTCTTTCCTGTTAGGGGTGATCGCCCTGTTTTGCAGACAGTATGATATCATCAAAGACAACGAGCCAAATAACAGCAAGGAGAAAGCCAAGAGCACCTCGGAGAACAGCACTCCTGAGCACCAGAGCGGAGGGCTCCTCCGCAGCAAGGTGAGAGGCTGCAGGCATGCAGCAGGGGACAGGGGAAACAATCAACTTCCAGCTGGGCCTCAGCTAAATTACCTAAAGAGCATCTTCTGCTAAATATCCTCCTTCCAGCCTCTTTCCTCCAGTCAAGATGCAGAAGGAAACACCCCTTCACACCCACACATGGCAGTGCCACAGCTTTGGTAGCAGTCTGAGCCTCCCAGACACATCAGGAGAGCAGCACTTCATACCCGCCTCTGGATTAGCCTGCACATCCATCAGTAAAACAGATTTCAATCCATATTTCTGAAATACCTGAACATCTCTGGAAGAAAAACACTGAGGGATGCTGCAGTCCCTAAGCTGCTTGGGTACTGAAGTCCACAGCATCCCTTGGGTGGCATGGGGTAAAGGGCATGTTATTCTTGCGATTAACTGAAGAGCTGATCAGCAGGAGCATGGCTGGTGACATACAGAACATTCAAGGTGTACCATATCCATCATATAAGCAGACTCAAGCCTGTAATTTACACCAACTTATTTCAATTAATTTAACTTTCTTGTGTTTCTATTGGCAACTTGTGCTCTGGCACATACCCACCACTACACACTTACTCATTATTTGAAATACTCCAGTCATTAATGTTCACTTAGTGATGAGCCACACAATCCAAATGTCTCAACTCTTTTTCCATATCCTGAGGGGATGGGAACAGGAACTTTTACAAAAATAAGAACTGATCAGCACTCTGCACTGATCTCTGCTACTTTTTTTTTCCCCTCTAGTGATTCTTATACAACCTTTCTTCCCTTTGTCTCCTCATCTAGTTTCCAAAAAACAAACCCTCAGTGAATATCATTGAAGCGTGACAACTTGCCAGCTGATAGATGGACTCCATTCCTCACTCTCACTTTCTGCCTCTGAGCCTTGATGACTAGTGAGGTGAAATACTGCTGGAGCAATTTGGAAGGAGACCCACTGATTGTCACTCGCTGGCATATACCTCCTCACCTGTGTTCTGCAAAACATCTGTCCAGAAAGAAACAAACCACCAACCAACAAGCCAACCCTGAAACCCAAACAATTCAGATGGAAAAGCACCAGTGAGACAGACGCTGCCATGATCCTGTACTGGACTCATGAATCACCAGGTTTGGAGCAACGTCTCACACACTCCTCTCCACCCTCACACTCCGTCTTCTGGAATGATTTTCCAGAAGGTTTGGAAATGTACAAGGTTTTGTTGTATCTTTAGTTTGTCTCACTGTCACTACATCTTGACAGTATTAAGGTGAGCTCAGACATCAGTCACTGTCACTCCTCTCCAAGCAAGAAAGGAAGAAAGCTCATCACAGACATGACTAGCAACCAGATTTTGGCTGCTGTGTGCTCTCAGCTTGCTTTGTTCCATTGATGTGTATTGCATAACACATCTTGCAGGTGGTTTTTTTAAAAGAAAAAAAAGCAAGACATACCCCAGTTTCCATTCCCACAGCAAGAACTTCCTTGGTTGTTATCTGGTTAGGTTGCAGCACATCCCCACTGTTGCTGTTTCCCCTATCTTACACTGGGTGCTCTTCGTCTCAGATAACTGGGGCATGCTGAGCATCAAGGCACAGACCAATTATGAGGGGACACCAGAAGCTGGGCTTTTTTCTGTAATAATGATTTCAGATTATTCCAGCCATTTTCTTCATGGTATCTTCAGCTGGGCCTGAGAACACCACCACCAGTGTGAAAAAAGGTCCATAAAAATGTAGCCAGTCAGCAAAAAACAAACAAAAACCCCCCAAAACAAAACAACACACACACACACAAAAAAAAAAAAAAAAAAAAAACCCAAACAAAAAACCAAAACCAAAACCAAACAAAAACAAAAAAACACCTCATGATACTGGTTGCTATGCAAGGTCTCCAGTGGCAATAGCTACTTATTGTGAAAGGTTCTTGCCTAAGGAACCTTTTCTTGAGGGCTTAAGTTCTTAAAATGCTTCTTTCAGCAGGTTCCTGTGGGAAGGTCTGGTTCTCCTTACACATCCTGTCTGCACTACTTCTGTGAGGCTATAATGCTGGTCTCTGCTGGAGGCAGTCCTCCAGGAACAGAAGGGTGATGAATGGGAAAGGGGTTGGGGTCCTCCTCTCTCTTATTAAGTGCTTGATGTTTGTGAGCAGACAGGATTCCTGGAACTCCTTGTGCTCTAGAAGCTGGGAGGTGCAAGTCCATGATGTGGAAAAGATTTCCTCTTTGTCATGTGCCATGGGGCATCTATATTTATTTAATTACTCCACAAGACCACTCCATCTGCACTAGGGGATAAGGCAAGATCCTACTTGTTCCATCAAACACCAAGACAGGTTGGCCTGACGAAGGTTTGAATCTTGTGACAACAAACCTGCACTCAGATGAGCCTGACTTAAAAGTTCCTGCAAAGAACCAGACTGGTGGTAACTGAGTCCAGCCATCTCCTTCTTCCAGTGTCACCAGCCTTTCCAAAACAGCTGTGGATTTGGGAGGGAGGCACTAGGAATTCTGCTTGCAGATGTGTTGGTAAACAAGCAAGAGCTCCCCTAGAGTCAGTTGCAGAAGGCAGGCCAGACCCACACGTCCCTCCAATGGATCCTTTGCCAGAACATACTCCTCCATCACCAAGAGGGAGAGGTCACCACCTCTGATACAGACAGAGCAATAAACATTTTATAATGTACAATAAAAAATTAAAGGCATCTCTTGTGTCCTTGTAATGTCTGAATTTAGTAATCTTTGCCTGCTTCAAGCAGAACACAGGCACTAGAAAAGGGAGATTTTCTCTGTCCTTCCCAGGGACTGCAACATGAAACATTTTCTCAGTGTCTGAGTGTAGAAAACCAGAAAGGTTCAGAGTTCACTCTGGCTGCAGGATGAAGGGGGGAAAAAAACCTTGCAAACATAAATAGCACTACAGCCATACCTAGCAAGATTCTTCAGACGTGCTTGTTATGTTACAAGACAGAAATGTCATTTGGAATCCATAACCCTATAAAGGGAGATTTAGGACAGATGGTGCAGCACGTGCAAAATGGTAAGGGAGATGCTCTCTCAAGAAGCCCTCAAAGCCTGCTAGTGAGGAAATTCAGCCTGGTAATTTGGCAGATTTGGGGGCTGAGGGTTTGTGTCTGCTTTTAAAGACACTTGCCCCTGGGAATTCAGACCATATCCCTTTTTGTTTTTTTTAACAACTGCTGTTGTTCCCTACTGAAGGGTTTAAACTATTTCTTTGCTAACAGAGAGGTGCTTGCCCATTGTTTGGTAGAAAAGAATTGAAATTAAAAGCTTTGGTTCTGGTGCAGGGTTAAGTACTCGAACCACAATACTACAGGAGGTGACAGGGTTATCACTGTGTTCCATGACTGCAGGCTTTAAAAGTAAGGTAATAACATCAGTAGTGAGAACCAAATCTAGGCTGGCAGCAACTCAATTCATCAGAGAGAGACTCCAAGCTATCCAATTCAAGTGATTCTCTTAAAGGAAATGTTTTCAGCAGCTCTGATCTGAAGGGATGTAATAAATCCACACAATAGGAAAAGGTGTTTCCTAATACAAAAGAAAGTAACTTTGGATCCTGCTTTTCTGAGGGTCATAAACACCAAAGCTTTAACTGCTGTTTCAGCATCCACATTAACACACGAGCATCAAATACCATTCAAGCTCTGGGCTGTATGACTTCAGTCCAGAGAAGAGCTACCCCTCTTCAGCAGCTGCCGAAGATACCTCTGAGGTGTTTCACAGGCAATAGAGGGAAGAGATCAAGGGAAAAAAAAACAACATAGTGCTGAGGAAAGTCAGGTTGGGCCACAGAAGAATGTGTCCCAAAGGCCACCCACGTTTCCCTGCGTGGTTTTGCCTGTCTCTGGGAAGCAGGGCCAGGAAAGGGCAAGTGCAAAATGCAGCAAGTGGGGGTGGGCTGCACGACAGGGATCCCAGAGAACCCTGCAAGAACCCATTCCCTGTTGATCCCAAAGGTAAAGGAAAGCAGCTAGCTCTGCCAACACTGTGCAGCCCCTGAGAACTCATCCCCTTGATTCCAAGAACCAACTGAGCAGAGACTCTGGGCACAAGAAGGAGGAAAAAGCTAAAAGCAGAACCCTCTGCCAACACACACAGGGTGTGTTTAAAGTTAAGCACCACTTGCCTCCATCCTTTCAAGCACTGTAATATTATGCCTACAAGTACAATTTAGCCAATATATTCCTCCCCCACCAGTTCAGTAAAATGGAGTTGCGGGAGGCGGTGTGGAGCAAACAATCCTGCCCAGCATGTCCTCCCAATCCACAACACCCAGAGCCCAACACTTCTCACCTCCTCCCTCTGTACAACAAGCAGCAGCACAAGCTCTGTTCTCTGTCTCCACAGAGGAAAATGAGAACATTAGGCATTTTCTTCCTTGACAGTTCAATAGCATCAGAGGAGGAAACACCTACATGACAGAAAGTGTTAGTATAATCTCAGCTGGTAATGACTTTCTGGAGGGGATTTAGATGGGGAGGAATAGGCTGCTAATGCCAGTATTTGCCAAAGACAAGAAAGGTTACATTACTGAGAAGTGTATGTCACAGCTGCACATCCATTTTGCTGATAAAAATATGGCAAGTTATTGACTGAGTAGTCAGACTTCACTTCCCAAGGAGAGAGCTGAAGATGATACCACATGTTACACCAAATGTAATTTGCCCAGATTTGCAGAAAAGCTTCCTAACAACAAGTAATGAGCTAACTGCCCAACCTGGAAGCAGAAGCCTAGCTGACCAAACTCAATCAGCTTTCTAGCATTTATTAAAAGCTGTATGATCAACAAGCTTGTTATGCTAACATCTCCTGCTTCTCCACAAATCTCCTCTCTATTAAATCATCTGATGACCTTATAGATTACAATGATTAAGTTCCTACTTAATCATTGTTCCACTGTCAGTGCTCCAGCCCACACGTCTCAAGAAGGAGCTGGATTCTCTTTCAGCTCATGCACCAATATCAATTTTGTTTTAACTAAGTTCCAAATGAAGAATCTTTATTATTAGCGACAGAGCCAGGAAAGGCACAGCTTGAATTTTAGATCCCAGATGGAATCAGCAAAGCTGGCAACCAGAAAAGCCATCATCCTCCCTGCAACCCCAACACATTGGATGCAGAGTCATCGAATGGCACAGCCCCATGATGCCATTTGACTCTTAACAGCACATCGCTGTCCTTTTAACTGACAAAAAAAATCCAACCCACACTTAGTGCCACCAACTGCTATATATAACTTATTTATACCACCCAGACTGGGTTTGCAGAGGATGCAACCAGCATAGGACTAGACACCCACTCAAACCAAAAGGAGAACACTCTCAGCTTCCACTATTTCACATTTCAGGACATAATTTATTCTTCTTATAATTACCTTACAGCACAAAAGTGGGGAAGAGTTGGTTAGCTTTTGAGAGGACAGCAGAAAAAGCCCCACAGGAGTTTCATTTCAGTCTTGTTGTTTTCTCGCTGCTGTTAGACTGTGATGATTCATCATGCACTGATGAACATTATTGCATTTTTAATTGTAAGACATTTCATCACAGAACTCAAGCAGTGATTGCACCAGGCAGCCTCTTCCAGTCTTATCTGATACTGCTGGATCCTACTACACCAACAATCATAAGCAGAGCCCCTTGGCTACGCTCTAGCAGCAAACACGCAGTATGTCCTTCCACAGAGGCTTAATAACCCATCAGCTCTCCCTCCCCTTGCAGTATCTCTACCATTCAGGATCTATGAATCACAGTTGCAATGCCAAAGAATGAAATCTTCAGCATGAAGGCTGCCCAGGAGCCTGAAGCAGAGCTGCTTGGTGGCAGGGTTTATTCAGGCAAGAGATTTGCTTTCACAAAGACCACAGAAGACATTGGGGAAGAGGCACCTGCTCCTGCCTGAGGTCCTCCAGCAAAGGGAAGCTGGTCTGAGACACAGCACACATACAGACAGATACCCTCCTCTCACTGTCACGGTAAAGAGCTGTCTGTTCAGAATAATTTCATTTTCTCAGCATGGATAAACTGGGAACAGAATGCCAGCTGGAAGAGAAGTCTAACACAAATAACATCCCGACTGCTACGCATCACTTTGTAGCCTCAGAAAGAAGTAAAGAGCTGTAACAAAAGCCCGACAACTAGCATGGAAATCTCTGGATGCATAAAAAGCAAGACCTCAGCACGCCCAGCAAAGGGGGCAGGTGGCCTGTGCTCTTCTCCTACTGCTCTGAGAGATGGTGGCTGATGGGCAACAACCATCCATCACTGGCTGAGACAGAGCTTGGCCATCCCAGAAGTGAGTGCAGCAGCTGCCACTAGCAGCATGACTTCTGGAGCTTCACAGAGATGGTTCCTGAGCAGTTTAATATCAGATAAGCCCTCCATCAGTCAAGCCAGGCTGCTTTTACAAGGGGAGATGGGGAATAGGCTCTGCAGTCAGGCTCCTGTTATCTCTCCTGGCTTCTCAAAACACTTGGAACAAGGAGATTTGAAGCAGACTTCTTCCTTTGTTATGTGTGTTAGGAGGAGGTGGTCTTTACAGAGAGCACAACAACCTGGACAGCATGGGAAACTGTCCTCAGGACCACAGGTAAATAATTTCTTTTTCAGACAAGTCTCTTCAAGTTAATACATGGGATTCGGTGGTGTAAAAGCCAACAGCCACCTTGTGCTAATAGCCCCCACACCTCCCAGTGAATGGCTGACAAGGGATGTCACCTTCCCTTCCTATGCAAGGCTTTCCATGAACAAAATTCAGTTGTAAAAGTCAGACAAGAAGCTGAACTGGCATTAAGAACACGATAGGAACTGGAGAAAACCAGTTATTGACACAGAGCCCCAGGACTGAGCATGCATCACACTTGCCTGTACAACCCTTCAGGAAAAAAGACATTCTCCCAGCCCAAGAAATTGCTGTATATGGATTATTTCATTAATGGAGGCTGTATTCTCTAGGAGTTAGTGCAGTCAGGCAATGCCAGGCTCTGTTCCAAGCTGCTTATCTTTTGGACAAATTACTTCAATTCTCTGTGCCTCAGTCACTGCACATCTAGGACAGTGACAAACTTTGCTCACCTTTTAAAGCCACTTCCTCCTGCCCTGCTCTGGAATTTAAAGGTGCTATGGAAGGACAAAATAATAAAATATGTGAACCACAACACTGAAAAACATCAGTAGTGTACCTACATTTATTTCTTTAAGATCATATTAACCAAAAGTGTCACCAAAGATATTTAAATTACTATAATAAAAACATAGTACAATTCTCTCCATGAACAAACCTAATTTGCTCTCCAAATTCCACCTATAAACACCTGGAGGGTTCAGAAGGCCTGTGCCATCCCTGGGAAGAGCATGTTGCAGAAGACCAACGTCCCTCCCACCAAGTAATTTGGAATGTCTGTGCTCTGCTAGGGAAGGAGATGGAGGCAGCATGGGGACCGGCTCCTGCTGAACACGAGGTCTCATTCTCTCTCTCTCTCTTTTTTTCTTTTTGCTTATTTGTGCACAAGCATAGCTCAGAAAACAGTATTTCTAAACTACAGACCCATCCAGATAACCAACAACCACAGGGGTCACTCCTGCAAAACCACTGTCAGTGTAGAGAAGGAACAAACATTTGGCTGGCACAGCCACCACAGATGAGTTTAATTTCTGCAGCAGGCACTCAGCAAGTGCAGTCAGCAACCAAACAGGCCTCAAGCCAACAAAGCAACCTGCTCAAGCCAACAGCTGGGGAGAGAGACCTGTATTATGCTCAATGTGTATTTATCATAATGTTCAGGAAAGCTCTGTGGTTTCTGGATCTGCTCCCAGGAGGTTTCTCCAGGTCAGGGTTATGCAGAGCAGAGAGCAAGCACCAGGCTTTTGACTCGTCACTGGAGTGCTGCAGCTCTGATTTTACAGCCTGTCCTGTCAGTGGAACAGGCCCCTCTGTCCCAAAGAGGGGATCTAAAGACCTTGCACAATGAATCCTTGGCAAGAGAAGGTTCAGCAGAATGCAAGAATTTGTGTCACACCAAACACATAACCAGTAACCCCAGCCTGGCTAGAGCGTTTGCCCATCCACTCCCTCAGAACCAGTACCAGAGCTCAGCAAGAGGCAGTCTCCTTGGAATGCTGCCCTCCCTGAACTCCAGTTTGAAGAGTACAGAACAGGCTGTGTCCTTTCCCAGGTTTTTTCACCCTGCCACTGCAGTCATCTGATTGATGTGAATCAGGGCCCCATATAACACTTCTTCCATTCCAGGGAACATCACATCTCTTGAGCAAATCCAAATCTCCTTCATAAACTGCAGTGCCCTTTCCCTGTGCAAGTCACAGAACCCAGGGAAGGTCATTTCCTAATGTCAGGGGAGCACCCATATGCAATCTGCTTTACCAAGTCCTACCTTGTCCCCTACTACAAACCTCCTCTCACACCTCCTTGCAATTTAGGGTTTGTAGGCAGATTTTATTTGCTTTGAAGTGAAATCTACCTCCTAGGCTCAGCCATAAATGCAATTCCTCCTTTCTGTCAGCACAGCTCAAGTCCTGGACCTTTTCTGCACACTTCCTCTCAAGCAAAGCGAGTTTAGGCAGGTAAGAAATGCTGCAAGATTAAAAGTCCTTTCCTCAGCCAGCTCAGTATCAATCACCAGACCAGACTCAAGGCAGGGGCTGCTGGCACAGCGTTTATTTGTATTTCAGAGATTTGTTTCTCCATATGTTCCCTTATACTATTCTCTCTGTCCATCATCTTAAACCAGGCATGTCTGTTTTTTTAAAGATATTGATGTTTGCTATTACAGTGAGACCAGATGGTTTGTGACTCTTTATAAGGTATTACCTTCCTCCCTCTCCTCTCCGTTTGATTCAAGTGGGATTTGAGGAAATAATTTACCAGGCTCCTCACAGCTTGTAAAGTCTGATAAAATTGCTGAGCATTATAAACCTCTCCCAAACAAACCAAGCCTCAAGGAGGACTTCTGGTGGAGTCTGCTAGCAGAAGCAGTGGTTAAAAGTCATGGAGCCAGCTCAGCTTCTCAGGTAGAGGGGGGTCCCTGCCACAAGCAATGCTGCTCCAAACAACAGAATACTTGTGTGAGCAGCAGGTGCTGCAAATACTCTCCCACAACCCCAACGTTAATGACCTGTGAAAGCAGATTTCCTTAAGTGCAAACATTTGGATGAAACCAAGAGAAGGCTACATCTAGAGATGGAAATGCACTTTCTGTCAAGTTTGTCCTTTCTCTGCCCACTTAAACACAGGCCTGTACAGCTACAGACATGGCTGAGGAAAGGAGTGCTCATGTGCAATGCCAGGAGTCATGGTGAGAAAAGCAGGAGCCTTGTTGCCTCTGCAGACTGACACAGAACCCACCAGAACTGCCAAGAAGGATCTACTCCAATAGAATATAATTTTATTTACTGTTGGATAAAGGGCAATAATGAAGTGTGAATGCCTAACAAATGGTCAGCTGGCTGAAATCTTTTGTGGTTAATATTGGGTTTCAGTCACCCATTTCCAAGCAGCTGTTCAAATCACATCTTGTTTTCACATCTGCTGCACCGCAGCCTCAGCAGCATTTAGATTCCAATGGGAAGCTGCAAATAAATTCATTTATTCAGACTTGAACATCCTCTAGAAACTAGAATGAGAGGAACAACCATCACCATGGGTGACCGACCTCCCAACAAAAAGTGTCTGGATGGAAAAAGTTTACTCCGAATACAAAAGGATTTCTTCCAACTATGTTGATGTTCAAAGGTTGCACATGTGACAGTCAGTGCAATACACTCATCCAGTAAGAAAATTGTGTTTATAAAGAACCTGCAAGTGCAAGATACCCTGCAGACATGGAAAATGATAAAGCCTCTGCTGCAGCCAGCCTGTAATTCACCCAGACAACATATGAACAAGGAACACGAGACAGGATACAAGAGGAGACAGATCATATAGAAGAGGGGATTGCAAAGCCAAACATTCCCGTGAGGCCAACGCCAAGAGATTTGCAATCCAAATCAGAGCTAAAGATTTGTAGCGGCAATATGTTAGCTGCTGCTTCCCAAAGGGAATTCCCTTGCTGTTATATTACCTTTAGGAATTTCTCGGTGTGCATTTCTGCATCTCCTACACAAATAAGACAAGGCTGTGGATCCAGGCAAACACAGAAACTCCATCCTGGGTCAGAGGTAGCCCCCCTGAGGAGGCTTTGCTGTGAGGAGTGGGAAAGCCCATGCTGTCTGCTGGGCTGAATTCCAACCCTCCAGCTATTTGGAATAAGAGAAAAAATCAAATCATGTGCATCCCAGGCAATGTTCTTCCCCAGCAAAATAGACCTATTTCCCTCTCCAGCCTTGCTCATTTGGAGTTTCTGCTTGATTTTCTATGACTCAGCATATATGTCTTACATTTTTAATTTGAAAATAAGAGAAAAAAGGCAATCTCAGCTTGCCTTGCAGTCCCCTCTGCATTACTTACGCTGTGCTCATAGACTGAAGCAGCCCTGTGGCTATGCAGCTGCTGGTGCTGCCCAGGTAAGTGCAGGCTCCACACAAGGAGCCACAAAACTGTCAGTTTCTTCTAACTCTGAAGAAATGACAATTATTGCACCCATGAACACTGAATAACCACAGCAGGAGGCCACATCAGGAAGCTACCAGAGCATCCCGGTTCTGCCCATCAGATTCTGCTCTTCAGCTGATACCCTGCTCTTTACAGATACCTTCCTTTACACCACCATGGCTGGTAGCTCTTGGATGACACCACTGAGAGGAGAAATGTGTGTCAGGACTCCTGCTAGGATCTCCATCCTCCCCTTCTGCCCTCCCACCAGTGCAGACTCCATCTCCTTGGGGGTTGGTTACCTGCTGCAGGAGCCACTACTTTCCTCACATGGATGTGCATTCTCTGGATAGAAATGTTTCTTTTGCTTGAGATCCACTTCTGAAATGCATGTCCCTTGATGCAGCCTTTAAAATAAAAGGCAGTGTTAATTTTTTTTAGACAATTCGTCAAATTAGGTTACAAAAGGCAGCGGGGACAAAGTGTCCTACAGAGGTAGTATAGACAAGAACTTCTTGTAGCACTGTTCTATGACTGCAAAAATGAAAGTTTTGCTTTGAATGAAGCTAACATTGTGAGAACAAGGCAGGAGAGTGGCAGCTGAGTGCATGACCAAGTCACTGGCCTGATTAACGAGCGTGACCCTGCTGAGAGCCCTCAAAAGCAGATTTTTCACATTCCTCCAGACCACACTGGGTACAGCAGGCCACAAAAGCTAAGTGCAGCAGCTCTGCAGCAGCCACGGGGGTGAAGAACTAAGTGCCAGCTCCAGGAGCACCGGAGAGCAGAGGACACCCAGCCCTGAGCAGCTCTGCTGCTGCCATCTGCAGGAAACCACTCCAGGAGAGCAGCCTCCAAGGCAGCACAAGCATCTCCTCCTCTGCCCTGCAGACCACTCACTGCCCAGGCCTGTCCTAGCAACCTTGCTTCCCATCTGGACCAGCCCTATGTCCTTCCCCCCTAACAGGATAAAATATTCAGTACTTTTTGCACTATTTCAGTGCACCTTCAGAAAAAACAAAAAAACAAAACAAAACAAACAAAACAAAAACAACAATAACAACAAAAAAACCCACCAAATAGCAGCACCTCAATCAACCAACCCCCCTGGGACATTTTTCAGTCCTTCGATCCAAAGAAATTACCTTTCCTTCTCCTGCAGCACAGGAATAACTTCACCAGGTTTCTTTGCTCTGGTTGTCTTTTCCTGCTCAATCTGGCCAACAGCTGTCTCACTTAACTAGAAAGAAAAGGAAAAAGATTAGCACCTAGATGAAAATAATCCCATGCAACTCTTACTTAGGTAACTATACATAGATATATATAGAGAGAGATATAAAATAATCGCACTTTTCTCCACTTGAAAACCCTTCCCTTCCTGTGTAAAAATGCACACTTGTGCATTTGTACTGCAGGTACAAAGCAAAAGGAATGGAAATAAAAAGCATTTCAGTTTAATGAATTAGGATGTGTGTTTACCAAAGTGCTGCTGGATGGCTGTTCAGCTTCTGAAGGCTCTTGCCTCCCCTCATCCTCTGGTGAGTCTAATTTCCCTGAAAAGCATCTCTTTGGTGCTTCGGAAAGTTCTTGGTTTCTGAATACAGACGAAGGTGTGGGACACCTCAACACCCCAGCTGGTAAAGTCTTCTCAGCTGAACTCTGGCCAGAGAGAAAGTCAGAAGAGGACACAGATCCTTCCACACCATCACCACAGCAGTCAGGCTTATGTCCACTGGCAACAGGGATTCCCAGGGAATCCACACCCAGGCTTTGCTGGCCATTAGCCGTCAGCTCCTCTGAGGATTCTTGGAGAAGGCAGCTACTGGCAGCTTCCTCATTCTCTAGGCAATCATTTATGACCTCTTCTGAAGCTTCTTTTGTAACTGCCTCCAAAAAACTGTCCTCCAGCAGCTGATATTCATAGTCAGCATCGATTGGGCTAAGGCTCAGAAGCTCCTGGAGGTCAAGTTCAAACAACATGCGAGTTACTTGGGCTGACCTCAGATGGTTCTCATCCAAATGAGGACTTTCCCTCAAAGGGCTGGGGTAGCCCTCAGCCCCAGGTGGGGAATCCTCTCTGGACAGAGGTTCATTTGGTGGCTCTGCGGTGATGTCGGTGTCATCACTGATGACAGAGGCCCCGGTGCAGCTGCTGATCTCATCCTTTTCACTCTCTCCATTTCCATTTTGGCTCTGAGTCCTCCTCCCAAGGTGCCGCTCAGCTTCCGCACCATCATCTGCCAAGATTTCCTGGATCTCTTCCTCAGTGTAATTGAAAGGAAAATTCCCTTCTTCGTTCTCTGACAGCTCCAGCAAGGAATCATCTGGCTCACTCTCATCAAAACACCTGGTAGTGTCCAGAGAAATGGCCACATCATCATATTTTGACACAGAACTGGCAACAAGGTCATCGTCCTCACCAGTGTTATCCAGGAAAGGAGAGGAGCCCTGAAAACAAGCAGAGTCTGGGGAAGAGAGCAGCAATTTCTCCCCAGGATCTGGAGTGCTACAGGGGTGACTCAACCCACAAGCTTTCTTAGCTGACTGCAGGGCCTGAACCCGCTCTGCAGAATCCAGCAGCCTTTTGGGCCTGGGAAGTGGAGATTGATTAAATTCAAGACAAAGACCAAGCTCAGAGGCTCGAGGGGAATGCTCATCCATGCTGCTGCCCCTCCCTGGGTCTCACTGACCCTGTGCCTTCTGCTTACAGCTCCAGAAACCTGCTCTGAAGTTCTGCTGCCCTTCTCCTCAGACCTTTCAGAAGTCACCAAGAGTCAGCTCCAAGCTGCCAACAAAAGACAACTTAAATCAAAGAACAAAAAAACAACCAACCAACAAAACCAAAAAAACCCAAGACAAAACAAAAAAACCCACCAACACCCAAACCCCAACTAGTTTTCCAACCATGCAGTAATACAACAGGGAAGGTAAAAACACGATCTGAGACACCATTTTAACTCAGCACCTCTACTCTTGATGATTTTCAGTCTGAGCAACATAAACCAACCACCAGTCCCTCATTCAATCAGTGTGCTCAGCCCTGGGGTTGGGTGGTTTTACCAAGCAGGACTAACGCAAGCCCCAGTCACCAACACCATCCTCCAAAGCTGTTGTAAATCAGTTGTTCTACCATGTTTCAAGACTTAAAAATGACACTCTCCACAATCTTTAAGTACAGAGAGAACATTAGGAACTAAATGGTGCCTGAAAGACCCCACCAGCATCCTTTAAAGATTCCAAACAAATAAAAAGTCTTTTTGGGGGGGTTAGAATAAACTGAGCAATGGAATAACCCTGTCAGGGACCTCAGAGGACACTCAGCAGAGTATTAGTCATCAGCACACTCATGCTAAACACAGATTGCCATGAAAGATTAGAAGATAAAGGCTCTTCCTGTGAAATTCAATAGTTTCAAGGTATTCACAAACTAAACCTGCTTTTCTCCTAGTGAGGACTCAAAACACACGTGAATCTTTTGACTGAGAGCCCAGCAGGAGAATCTGACCTAAGGAAAGGTATTTCCTGTCCTCTTTGATCGACAGATTTCAAGGAATACCTTTTGTCTTTTAAAAACGGGAGAGAGGGTTACCTGCTCCAGGAACAACTCCCAGGCAGTTCTTCAGCTTCCTCTTGATTCTGGGAAGTAGAACTCAGGTACCTATGGTGCCTGAGCCCAGCCAGACCCTGCTGCCATTCCCCAGAGAAGTGTGGTCAAGCGAGGGGCTGTTTAAGTCTGTACACCGGGGCACTACTCCCTACCCGTTTAAACGGCTCTGAAACCGATGTAAGACACGGCTGCCTGCTGCCAGGCTCTCACTCTAACTGCCTGCACTCTCACCACGCTTACACCCCCTTTGAGTCGGTTTATAACACAGCTTCAAGAAATAGAGAGATGAAAAGGCAAAGCTCTGCCGAGGCCTGAGAGCAGGGAGCTCCTGAGAGAGAGCCAGAGGGTGACGGTCCCCTCAGCACCAGCACGCGCCCCCATCTTCCCTGGAAAAGCAAGATCCGGAGCTGCGAGGACCATTCTTCCCCCTGCCTCCAGCACACGAAGGCAAACACCACCCTTTCCCTCCGCCCCGCTTCCCTCCACCCGGCCCCCCCCTACCTCAGCCGCCCCGTTTACCCCCGCCCCCGGCTCCTCCTCCCGCCCCGGTGCCGGTTCTCTGCCTGGGAAAAAAAGGAGGAAAAAAACCAAAAAAAAACCCCACAAACTCCCAAATAAATGAACCCAACGGTACAATAAATGCACCGAGACCGCAGGACACGGCGCTCCCTATGCCCGGGGATGGCGGCGCAACGGGCAGCCTGCGCTCACCAGCCGCCATTTCAAGGGCACGAGCCGCCCAGCCCCACCCCCGGCGGGGCGCCTTCTGATTGGCGGAGAGCGAAGTGATCCCCGCCCCCTCCTCCCCGTAAGTCACGCCTCCTCCTCACCCGGCGCGCGGCGGAAGTGACGCGTAGGACTGGGCTGTGCGAGCGGGGCTGATGCAAGCGGGGGAAGGTGGGAGCGGGGCGGGCAGGGCCTGGGGGACAGATGGGGGGACAGAGGGGGTGCGGGCCTGCCGGCCTGCCGGTAACGCTGTCTCCTTCTCTGCAGCCGCCGCCATGGAGCCTGCGCCCGGACCCCAGGAGAAATATCAGCTCATCACCCGCAATCTGCAGGTACTGGAGAGGGAGGGGAGCCGGGAATAGAAGGGGTGAATGAGAGCTGGGGGGGGGGGGGAAATCTCCGTCTTGGGCACAGACGAGGGGCCTCGGATCAGCCTCTGGAGCCGGTGGGTGTTCTTCCTGGGGAAGCCCAGTCATGGCGGGTGCATGTCTTGCCTCTCCACAGGAGGTGCTGGGGGAGGATAAGCTCATGGCCATATTGAAGGAGCGGGAGTTGAAGATCTACTGGGGGACGGCCACCACGGGCAAACCACATGTGGCTTACTTCGTGCCCATGTCCAAGATCGCAGATTTCCTCAAGGCCGGGTGTGAGGTAGGTGGCTGGGCTGGAAGCTGGGACCCCGCAGGACTTTGTCGCTGCACTGATGGGATGGGTGTGAATGTACCATTCCCATGACTCCTGTGGCACTGACCATGTCCCCCCTCCACACCAGGTGACAATACTCTTTGCTGACCTGCACGCTTACCTGGACAACATGAAGGCTCCCTGGGAGCTGCTGGAGCTGCGCACCCGCTATTATGAGAATGTGATCAAAGCCATGCTGGAGAGCATTGGGGTGCCCCTGGAGAAGCTGAAGTTTGTCCGGGGCACTGACTACCAGCTCAACAAGTGAGTCCTGGGGCACCTGATCCTCTTGGGAAGGCAGAGCTTGACCTGCTTTTCCTCAGCCTGCTCTGTTCCTGAGCCTGCCCCCAGACACGGTCGTTCAGGGAACAAAGTGAAAGTGCTTTGGCTCCTCTAAAACTGGGAGTGTTTGGTTTGAAGAAGAGGAGGCTGAGGGGAGACCTCATCACTCTAGCTGCCTGAAAGGACACTGTAGAGAGGTTGGTGCTGGTCTCTTCTCACAGGTAATCAGCAACAGAACAAGAGGGAGTGGCGTCAAGCTGCAGCAGGGCAGGTTTAGACTGGACATTGGGAAAAAAATTTTCACAGGAAGAGTGGTCAGAGCCTGGAATAGGTTGCCCAGGGAGGTGGTTGAGTCACCATCCCTGGATGAGTTTAAGGGGTCATTAATGTGATACTGGGGGATGTGGTTTAGAGGAGAACTTTGTAGAGTAGGGATGATGGTTGGACTCCATGGTCCCAAGGGTCTTTTTTGCAAACCAAAAGATTCTATGATGTGGCCAAAACCAGTGTTAATGTTAAGGTGTCCCCTTCCCTGGTGCTGACAGGACTGTCCCTTTCCTCAGGGAGTACACCCTGGATGTGTACCGCCTCTCCTCCGTGGTGACGCAGCACGATGCCAAGAAGGCAGGAGCAGAGGTGGTGAAGCAGGTGGAGCATCCCTTGCTGAGTGGTTTGCTCTACCCCGGTCTGCAGGTGGGTCACAGCACAGCCTCTGGGCCAGGGAGGTGCTGGGTGACATCATGAGGAGGGACACCGAAGTGGTTCTGCTCCACCTCAATGTCACACAAGGCACAACCTGAGCACAGCTGCAGGACAGCAGGTGGGGGGAGAGGTCCTGTCCTCCTTGAGGGGGGGATCCAGGGGGATCTCTGAGGGTTGAGCACAGGTGGTGTGGAGCCTTGGGGCCAGCCTCAGGGCTGTGGGTGTCTCTCCACAGGCCCTAGATGAGGAATACCTCAAGGTGGACGCACAGTTTGGAGGGGTTGATCAGAGGAAGATATTCACCTTTGCAGAGAAGGTGAGGAAGGGGGTGTTTGTGGTGCTGGTGTCTGGCTCAGGGCTCAAAAATGAGCTCCTCCCTTGGGAGAAGTGTGCTGGGGGTTTTGGTTGGCACTGCAGGGCTCTGCTCAGCTTCTACTGCCGTTCGTGAGGCTCTGCTGTGCTGCCACACATCCCTAGTACTCAGTGCCCTGTGAACCCACAGGGTTCTGTGGACCTGTTACTCTGAGTCCCCGGGTTACCTGGAGCCAGGGGCAAACAGGGATCGTGAGTTAAAGCTGATCTTTGGAAGAGGATTGTTGGTGATTTGCCTCCTTGCGTTTTCCCAGTACCTTCCTTCCCTGGGCTATGCCAAACGCGTCCATTTGATGAACCCAATGGTTCCCGGTCTGACTGGCAGCAAAATGAGCTCCTCGGAAGAGGTTGGTCCCTGGGGGGTGGTTAGTGGCTGGGGGGCGGAGGGGCTGCACCCCAGGGGAAGGTGACTTCTCTTTCCACTCACACTGAGGTATAAGAAACTGCAGCAACTGCAGCATGAATTGTTTTGGATAAGAGTACAAAGGCTGAGGAAATCCCTTCCTGCAGGACTCAAAGATTGACCTCCTGGATCGCAAGGAGGATGTGAAGAAGAAGCTGAAGAAGGCTTTCTGTGAGCCAGGGAATGTGGAGAACAACGGTGTCCTCTCCTTCATCAAGCATGTCCTCTTTCCCCTCAAGTCAGGTGAGGGGCTCCCTGCATCCAGGCTGGTCCTTCCTGTGGAGGGAACGGGAGTGTGTGTCCCCTTCCCAGCCCTTGGTGCTCTTGGGCTCAGGTGGTTTGTCTGAGCAAGGGGGTGAGTCTGCACTGGGGTTAACCTGAGCCTTAAAATCCACATCACAGAGTTTGTGGTTCTGCGAGAAGAAAAATGGGGGGGAAGCAAAACCTACACAGCCTATGAGGCCCTGGAGAAGGACTTTGCTGAGCAGGTGAGTGCCAAGAGGGGTTGGAGCCTTTCCTGAGGCTCCTGAGAGCGGTCTCGTGGGCTCTGAGTGGTGGGAGATGGAGATCCAGACTGAGAAGAGGCATAGAGCAGAGCATGGCCCAGTGGGGTGGTGGGTGGGTGAAGATGTGGTGGCACCAGCTGTCCTGCTGCAGGACAGAACCATGTCAGCCACATCCTGGGACAGAGCAGCAGAAGTTTTAACTGTTCAACTGTTCCCAGCAAGGAAAAGCAACCAGCAAAGGGCTTGCTTTCTTCAGGGGGAACCAATGCAGGTGTTGGGGTTCATCTCCCCTCCCTGAGGGTCTCCAGTCCCTACTGCTCTGGCCTCCAGACAGCGACTCCAATCCTGCTGCTGCCTGCCCAGAGGAAACCTTGTAGGAATCTCTGTTTGTTGCAATACAGGTTGTGCATCCTGGAGACTTGAAGAACTCAGTGGAAGTGGCCCTGAACAAACTGCTTGACCCCATCAGAGAGAAATTCAACAGTCCAGAACTGAAGCAGCTGAGCAATGCTGCGTACCCCAACCCAGCCAAATCCAGTAAGGAGCCACCAGGAGCTGGGGGTGGTGGGGCCCTGGCCATGCAGGGCTTGGAGGAGTTTGAGCTGAAGTTGGAAATTTCAGGCTCATGAAGAAGTCCTGTAGAGCACCGAGGCCAGGAAGACAAGGGCTGGCATTGTCCCAGGGAGGACAGATGCCCAACATGCTTTTCAAAAGGCAGGGGGCATGTGGTACACAGAGCAGGGGGATTCCGAGAGCCCCAAGGCCACTGTCTGGGGGTCCCAGTTTACTCTCCAGGGTCTGGTGGTTTATGCTGAGTTCTCTTTGCATGGCAGAACCTGCAGAGAAGGGCACCAAGAACTCAGAGCTGGAGAACGTGGTCCCATCCCGGCTGGACATCCGCGTTGGAAAAGTGATCAGTGTAGAAAAGGTATGGGCCCAAATGGGAGAGGGGAGAAACCTACCCCCATGGTGACATGGGCACCTGGGGGTGCGTGTGTGGGATCTGCCCCCTTTTCTGCCATCCCAGCCCCCTCCTCTGCTTCTCACCTCACTTCTGCTGTGCAGCATCCTGACGCTGACACCTTGTATGTGGAGAAGATTGACGTGGGTGAGTCTGAGCCCCGCACTGTGGTCAGTGGCCTGGTGCAGTTCATCCCCAAGGAGCAGCTGCAGGACAGGCTGGTGGTGCTGCTGTGCAACCTCAAGCCCCAGAAGATGAGGGGTGTGGAGTCAAAGGGCATGGTGCTGTGTGCCTCCAGGTGAGGGAGGGGACGGTGGGGCTGTACCCCTCCAGGGGTGCAGTGTGGACCCTCCTCTCCTCTCCCAGAGCTCGGGGTGCTGAGGGGAGGGTGGGCATCACCTCAGGGTGATTCTCCTTCCTCCCCTCCCCTCTGCAGCCTGGGGGAGCCACGGCAGGTGGAGCCCCTGGACCCACCAGCTGGGTGCTGTGCCGGGGAGCGCGTCTACGTGGAGGGCTACGAGGGTGGGGAGCCTGACGATGAGCTCAAGCCAAAGAAAAAAGTCTTTGAGAAGCTGCAGGTGAGGGGTCCAGGCATTGAGGGGGGGGCCACACAGATGCCACTGTGCCCACCTTTGGGTAACCCCAGATCTAGCTATTTGCTCTTCAGTGTTGTTGTTTGCTGCTGTCAGCAAAGCTGAGGAGGAGACAGATCTCTCAGCCTGACTCTGCTCTGCTCCCCAGGCCGATTTCCGAGTCTCCGAGGACTGTGTGGCTCAGTGGAAGCAGAAAAATTTCCTGACCAAGCTGGGCACAGTCTCCTGTAGAAGCCTGAAAGGAGGAACCATCAGCTAACCAGCTCATGCCTCCTGCCTGGCTACCTCCACTGCCTCAGCCAGGCTCTCCTCCCCGGCTGCCATCTCCTACCATGTGCCCCAAGCCAGGGGTGCAGTCCTGGGGACTCTGCGACTAAATTTGCAGCCTCCCACTGGGAGAACTGCCAACACCCCCCAGGCTTGCTCAGCCAGCCCCTGTGCCTCGGATGTGGGCCACCTCTGGCTCCTGGAAGTGCCACCACACCTAGGGGACCTGTGGGACTTGTGCCTGTGGCCATCAGCTCCCTCCTGGTTTTGCCAAGGACTGTACGCCCTGACCCCAGTTGGGATGGCATGCCTGGGTGCGGCAGAAAGGGAAAGCTGCTTGCTCAAACCTGCATTGCTGCTAATGGGGCTGGGGGCAGCGATCTGGCAGCTGGGAAGGTCCCTGTCCCCTGCCCTGCCTGGGCACACCCTGCTCCAGGTTGGGGGTGCTGCTTGGGGAGCCCAGGCACCACAGGCTGGTCCATCCTGAGCCTCTGGGGGGTTCTGAGGGACTTGGGAACCATCTCTGTCATAAACCCCAATAAAACATCAAGTTGACTGCACCTGGCTGTGCCCTTCTGTCTGGTAGGTGGTGGCAGAGTGGGGGGCAGCCCTGTTTCTTTGGTTTAGCTCCCCAGAGGTACCCCCTCAGGGCCTGTGCCTGCCCCAGTGTGGCACCATGGGGCCGAGCAGTGGCCATGGGGAAGCACAGGAGGCAACAAGCATTGGGCATAGTTTTTACCAGCCAGGTGCAGAGCTCTGAGCAGCTACTTGGTGGCAGAGGGGTTGGGTGCTTTTGGTTTGGTTTGGTTGGTTCTTTTTACAATCAAAGAAATCACAATGTGACCCGAGTTTACAGAAACAAATTGAGGCTCATTACCCCAAAGCCTGATGACCAGCTGGTGGGGGCAGCCAGGCTCCCCCATTCCACCCTGTGGCCAGTGCAGCTGCAGGCTGGCTGGGCCAGGTGGTGGCCAAGAGGTCCTCTTGACTTTCCATCAAAGGTCCTGGTCCCTTCCAGCCAGTGCCACGACCTGTCCTGCTGCCATGGCCCAAGCCTTCCTGTTCCCTCGTCCAAAGTGCTTCCATTCCTGGTGGGCCTGGCAGAGCAGCTCCAGCCCCTGTGCTCCTTTTGTTGCAGCCACCCGGCAGGGAGGAGGTGCTGGTTCTGGGCCTCAAGTCCAGAAAAAAAAAAAAAAAAAAAAAAAACGCAAAATAAAGCTGTAGTACTTAGGATAAGTGAAACCAACACCATTTTTGCATAAGTATCATCAAGGCCATGGAGGCTAAGGCTGTTTGCTTCCTGTATTAAGTTAGTTGCCAGTTCCACACTTGTCTGTTGACCTGCCCAGGTCCCTGAGAGATTTGGATTCCCGTTGGTGGGGACACCATCCTGCAGTTGTGTCCTTCAGGCTGTCTCTCCCCGTCCATCTGCAAGGCAGGAGGCAAGAGCCTGTCAGCCACCCAGAACCCCAGCATCCCAGAGTCCTGCCCCCCATCTGGGTGCTCCCAACACAGCCCACAAGATGCACTGGGAGCTTATAGCTCAGGAGCCTTTAGCTCAGGAATTACACAGCTCAGGAACCTACAGCTCAAGAATTACACAGCTCAGGAACCTTTAGCTCAAATTACAGAGCTAAAGGAACCTTTAGCTCAGGAATTACACAGCTCAGGACTCCACAGTTCCTGGGTCTGAGGACCTACAGCATCTCTCCCCCCTGGCAGGGCTGAACCATGCCCCCATCCCACATACCTTGTGCTGGGAGGCTCTGAGCTGGTGGCTCCGTGGTGCTCTCATCTGTCCCCGAGGCTGCTTTCCCTGCCGGCTCAGTCTTAGTCCTGCTCTCATCCGCTGGCACTGTCTTGGCCTTCCTATCCGGCATGGGGGAGCCCAGTGCCTCCAGCCCCGGCACCTTCGGGCTTAGGGGAGAAGGAACCAGCCCTGGGCCAAGCAAAGGCTTCTTGGCTACTGGAGGGGGCACCTTGCCTGGTTTTCGGTGGCCTTGTGCCTTGTTGGGGCCCTGCTGGGCAGCAGCTGGGGCTGCTGAGCGCTGCCCCGACATATTCATCAGCTCGGCCACCAAGTTCCTCTTCAGGTCTGCCTGCGCCTCAGGGGATGAGGCTGTCTCGATCACCAGCTTCTTGGAGCTCTTGGCGAAGATGAAACTGGCAGTGGAGGCTGGTGACTTGATCCTGGGGGACTGCTGGCCTTCCCCAGGGGGGCCCTCAGGCCCAGGCAGAGCCTCTCTGCTGCCCAGCGGCTTCTCCACAGCCTCTCCAGAGGACAAGGTGGCTGCCTTGAGGTGCACGGCATGGTGGAGCTGGTTGGAAGGTACCACATCTTTGGCAGGAGGGGGCTGCCGTGTGGACATGGACCGTCGGACGGGCTTCTGGGGTACCAGCCGCTCCTCAGCACTGGTACCAGTACCAATACCACCAGCGATGGGGGGCTCCATGTTCACGGAGCGCAGCCGCACCATCTGCAGCAGCGAGGGTGTGACGATGGGCAGGCTGGCATCCTCCTTGGGCACCAGGCTGCTCTTGCTCCATGATACTGGTTCCTTCTTGGCTTCTGCCCGCAGGCCATTGGCCACCTTCTTAAGGCCGGTTATGGGTGGTGGTGCCGGAGCCGAGGGTGGGGGGAGAGGGGGTGGTGGGGGCACAGTGGCCTTGGGAGGGGGCTCAGCAAGGGAAGGTGGTGGCAGCATCCCAGCCAGAGGGTCCTGCTGCTGGCTGCATGAGGAAACGGTGGCTGAGAAGGAAGAAGATGCAGCCTCCAGTGATGCTTTCTCTTCAGCTGCTGGAGATGGTGTGGCATCGGGGAGCAGGCTGGAGAAATAAGCTTCATCTGGAGGGGGGAAGTCTGCCATGGACAGGTCGTGCTCCTCAGGAGCCGGGGGGGGAGGAGGAGGCCAGGAGGCATCGGTGGGGGCTTCACTGGTGGCCTGGGGGCTCCCCTCTGCCTTCTTTGCTGGCGGGGGAGGTGGGTGGTAGGCAGGTGGTGGTGATGGCGGTGGAGATTTGCTGCTGGGCTTGGCTGAGGGCTCCTGGCTGGCAGTGCTGGGCACCAGAGGGTCTGGTGAGGGATGGAGGGGGCCAGTGGGGGCTGTAAGTTGATGAGGCTTGGTGGGTGGCGGGGAGAAGGGAGCAGGCACCTTGGGATGCGGTGGGATGATGAACCTGTCTGAGCGTCCGGGCAGCATCTCAGGGGGAGCTGGGTCTGAGGCTGAGGAAGAGATGGAGGTGAGGGAGGAGGACACGGAGAGAGTAGGTGACTGAAGGGACGAGACCCGGTCTGGCTTCTGGGACTGAGCCCTGCCTGGGGACACAGATGGGGGTCCCAAGCCCTTGGTGGGCAGTGTGGGTGTCCCACTCTGGCTGGAGTAGCCACTGGAGGGAGACATGGTGCGGTCAGATCCATCTGGGCAGCTCCACTTGGGCTGAGCCTGGGGCTCCCTCAGCACCACTGTCACCCCAGGGCTGCCCCGCGAGACCTCGGGGGAGTTGGTGCCCACCAGGCTCTCAGAACGGAGGCTGCTGGTCTCACTCAGTGATGATGGGGAGAAGACCTCATCCTCGGCCGTGGGACTGAAGGGCTCAGGGCGCGGGGACCAGGGTGCATTGCTCTCCCGCTGGGACTGCCGGTCGGATTTGGGGGGCAACCCCAGCACTTTGGGCTCCCCTGAGGCCTTCTGGTGCAGTGAGTAAGTCCTGCGAGGAGGGGCCGGCGGCTTCTTCATCTTCCTGAGGGAGACACTGCGCGTAGAGGAGCGCTCGCTAGCCAGGCTGCCCGTGTCTGAGCCCTCAGCCTTGCTGCTCGTGCTGTAGGCAGGGGACACCCGTCCGCTGGTGCTCCCCACAGCCAGGAGCCCAGGGGTCACAGGTGTGGGACCAGCGATGGGCTTGGAGCAGGAGCTGGAGAAGCTGGCAGAGCTGTAGACGCTGACTTGGTCGGTGTCGGAGCGAGCTGCGGTTTCGGCCTCACCCCGCAGCCCAGCCTCGGGTTGCTGACGGTCAGAACCGCCCTGGGATGAGATGGTGGAGCTGTTGGAGACAATGGTCTCTGTGGACTGGGAGTGGCTCCAGTTGTCACTGGAGGAGGAGGGCTCGCGACTGCGGGCGCTGCGCTCCGAGAAGCGGGCGAGGGAGCGCACGGAGGCCGGGCTGGACGATACCAGGCTGCAGCGGCTCAGTGTCCGCACACTGCTCCTTGTCAGGGCCACCACGTCCACCATGGGTGGCAGGATGGCATTGGGGATAATCTTGGACATGTAAGTGCCCTGGGGTGAGATGGACATGACAGGGCTCAGCAGCTCCGGAGGGTTGGTGTTGGTGGTCATGCCTGGCACAGCCAGTGACTTCGGCCTCACCATCGGTGACAACTTGGCTGCTGTCTTCCTCCCCAGCAATGTGTCATCGTAATAAACACAGTCAATGTGCTTCTGCAGGGCTGCATCTGCCTCCAGGGCTCCCAAGCAGACACGGGCACCCCCGGGGACAGCCAGAGGCTGTAGCTTCCCATCGATGGTGGGGATGCGGATGGCATCACCGGAGACCTGCCTGCCATTCAGCAAGGGCTGGGGATCCTGGCTGCCCCCGTGCTCTGCCTGCCCTTGCCCAGCAGCCTCAGGGTGTGCCTTGGCTTCCCGGCTGTTCCTGAGACCTGGGAGTAGGAAGAGATGAACACAGTGTGATCCCAAGGCAGACACACAGAGCCAAGGCAAACAGATTGGGCAATGAGACCAGACCCTAAAAATCCTCCCCTTTCTCCCGGATGCTTACCCAGCTCCTTCTGGACATGCTGGGGGATGCCCAGCACCGTTGTTCTCCTCTCTTTCCTCTTTTTGCCAGCCCTCTCTGAGGATTTGGAAAAGGAGTCATGCGGTCGGAAGGTGGAACCTGCAAGAGGTGTGAGGTCCAGCTGGTGTGAGGAGGGCCAGGACATCCCCATAATCCCACGGCCCCCAACTCCAGGCTCAGGTGCTCAGCACAGCCAAGAGACGCACCAGCAGCTGCCAAACAGACGCGCCGTCTGAGCAGGGAGAAGATGCTTTCTGTCCCCCTTTCCCAGCCCCAGCACTCTGACTCAGCCAGACTTACTCTCTTCTCTCCAGGGACCCCCAAGCCCCCATGCCAACACCCAGACCAACTTTTCTGCTGTGCACCCCAGCCCCCCTGGCACCCTCTCAGCTCATATTCCCCCAGCCCACAACCCCCCCCGCTGTGTCACCTTTCCTCTGGATCATCTCGGAGCGGATGGAGAGGGCATCCTCAGAGGTGCTGTCGGTGGCACAGGAGGCTGCCCGGCTCCGTAAGGACACGCTGTCATCCTCCAAGGACACACAGGACTGTGTGGGAAGAGAGTGGGCTAGACACACCCTGGGCTGTGGGGATGGAGCTGCCCCAGCCCCTGCCAGGCCCCTTTGCTGCCGCAAGCTGAGTCCACAGCCCAGCACTGTGAGACAAAAGCTTCTCCAAGGGCCAAAGGCTGAATCAGCCACACCAGCATCCAGAGTCCTCCCACCAGGAGCAGGGCTGGGAGCAGCCCCAGGGACCCTTCGTGGCCTCACAGCCCCCCACAGAGAGCAGGCAAGCCGGGGTCCAGCCCACTGGAGGAGTATCCAAAGGCAACCATCAGCCTCGATGCTGCGTCAAGCCAAAAATGGCCCCAGGGCTGTGCTCAGCTGAGGCTGGAGGGGTGCCATGGCCACGAGAGGGTGTAGGGCTGGGGTAGGGAGGGGACAGGGACAGGGACAGGGAGGCAGTGATACAGCCATGCACTGCACATGCATGACTCTCTCATGGCTGGTGGTACATGATACATGATAACTTTTGGTGTTCCTCCAAAGCATCTCTTGGAGGTCAGGATGAGACACACCAGTGTGAGCACCCACCCAACCTTCCACCCTGAGCTGGTTCTGCTCCACCCATGGCTCTGCACCCCGCCAACACCCTGCTCCCAAGGGGTTAAGGGGGCTGAGAGCCAGAGGGAGGCAGTGGCTTGAGCAAACACAGGCAGTGAGGTGCTGGCAGGGGGGTCAGAGCCCCAGGGAGAGGCAAAGCCCAACTCAGCCAAGAGAGTGGGAGTTGCTTCCCATCAGCAACAAGGAAGGGGCCCAGTCATGGTGCTGGATATGGTTGGTGGTCCCCACTGTCATCCTGCCTCACTTGGGGCTGACAGGGGACACAAATGGGGTGAGACAGAAGAGACAGAGGGACACAGAGACCATAGGAGTCCCCATGCAGAGCCCCACAAGGCAGGGTAGGACATACAAAGGCTGAGGACAGGGACAGTGGCTTGTCATGGGGCAAAGAGCACAACACCAAGGCATGCACGGCCCCTTCTGCCCCACAAACCCCCTGGCCATGGTCTCACAGCCTTGCCTGGTTCCCCATCTGTTCCCAGCCCCCAAACACCATCCTGGGGGTGACAGGGTGTCTCCTCAGCCCCAGGGCACCCCGAGACTGCTATGGGAGAATCCGGCAGGACTTACCTGGAGGCTGCTGGTGTCCCCGTGGTCCCAGGCACTTTTGGTCTGCTTTTGCTTCTCTGTGGACAGAAGGCAGGGGGTAAATACTTCTGGGGGAGCTGAGGCAGCCACCAGCCAGCAAAGCAGCTGCTGAATCCAGCAGTGCCGTCAGCACCACTGCCACCCCCAGCAATGGACTCCGGTCAGCCCCATCGCACCACCCACACAGTCCGGCCAGCCAGGAGCTGGGGCTGGCCAGCTGTCCCCAGGGCCACCCCCGGGGCTGGGGACACCTACCTTGGTGCTGCAGGGACTTGAGTCCCTGCTGAGCCTGGTTGTGCAGCTCCTCCAGGTGTGGGGACCGTGTGCCAGGGAAGAAGACATTGTTGGGGCATTCCTCGCCTGCTGTGTACTGCACACTCAGCCGCTTCTCTGGCTCGCCCTTGGCAGTGCCTGCGGAGACAGAGGGGGCAGGTTGGCAGGGGGGACACAGCTGAGATCCCACCGAGGTCCCCCAACCCACAGGACGCAGCCCCAGCAATGCTGGGGCAATGCTGGCTGGCCCAGGGTGATGTTATCCCGCTCATCTCTGAACTGGGTGCCGGAAATCATCTCCCAGCGTCAGTCGATACGGCGGAGTCGGGCTGTCTCCACCATAAAGCTGCAGGGTTTTACTCCCCACTGGCTGGAGCACAGCACTGCCCTCCCTCCCAGCACCTTTGTTAGGGGCAAACAAGGCACCAAGTTGTGGTGGGCAGCTGAGCAGAGAAGGGGAGCACAGGGGGATTACACGAGGACAGATATAGGATGACTTTCCCTTTTGAAGGGTTGCATCATCTCCAAACCCAGCAGAGCACCACGGGAGCAGGGACCCACCCAGTGCCCAGGAAGGCTGGGCACTGCACGGGTGAGGGAAACTGAGGCAAAGCCTTGTGAAGACACCGCAGAAGACCTGAACCTCCCCTCCAAGCCACCCCCGGGTGCTGGAAGCCCCTGTGTTGTGCCAAGGGATCCCTCATTGCACCCTGTGGCATGTCTCACAGCCCCTTCCCTGCAAACCAGCACCCTGGGGTGCCCGTGACTGGCATCACTCAGCCATGGCACCACACGCACAGCCCTGCCTGCATGCTGCTGCCTTCCACGAAGCCTTAAACTCCTCCTGCCTGGAAAAAAACAACTTAAGGCTGAGGAGGGGAAGGGGGAGTGCAGGAAACCGGTGGGGCTGGCGGCAGCACCCTGGGGACACGGGCACCTGCTGCTCAGCATCACAGGCACTACACGCCCATCCCCTGTCGCCTGTGTCCCCTGTCCCTGCCTGGCCATCGGGATGGCCGTGCTCTGGCTCTGGCACACAAAGAAGAAGGCCCCGAACAATGGAGCCGGCCCGCCCTGCCGCGGCCATGCCGCCACCGGCACCGGATGGACACCGGGGCATGGCCAGGCCGGGAGAGGGGTGACACCACAGGGGACCCCCGTGCTGGTTCAGGGACCCTGCAGGGGACACACAGCCCCACCACCACCATGTTCCCCTTCCCCTAAGCCTTTTTCTCTCCCAATTTCATCCGGCACCCCCCCACCCACACACTTGAAGCTGCCTTCAGGCGAGAGGAGCGCAGTGATTTATTCCATTAACTTCCCAGAGGATGAGGCTGCGGCCGGGTCACCTTCCCTGCCCTCCCCTTGGGGTGGCAGCACCCCCTCTGCCCACTGCGGGTGGGAGAGGTCCCAGTGCAAAGCCAGAGGGGGCCCTGGGGGGCAGAGGTTGTGTAAGGACAAGGCACTGCTCCCTCCCTCCCGCTCACTCACCCTTTTTCTTGAAGAAAGCCAGAAAAGAGGAGAGGTTCCTGCCCATGAAAACCACCATGGTGGCCGGGGAGAGGGTCTGGTCCCCGCAGGAGAGGGGTCTCTGCCGTCCCCCACGGAGGCTCTGCCTATTGTGCCGCGGTGGCTCGGGCCCAGCTGTGTGCGGGCGAGGCGGATGCCAGCAGCCCCCAGCTCCCCCTCTCCGTCCTCATCCGCACAGAGGGAGGATGCTGAGCTGGGAAAAGAGGCTCGGGAGCAGCTGCCTTCGTGTGAGCAGCAGCCTGACCCCAGGGACTGCTGCGCGGTGGCAGGAGGGGACAGCCCCAGCTGCGCCCACCCTGCGTCTTGGTCATGGGAGGAGGAGTGCGGGGGCCCCTCCTCTGGCTCCCCGCTGGCCCCCAGCCCTCCCACCTCCTCCCACACTCGGCAAGATCCATCCTGCCAGACTCAGAGATGGGATTTCCCCAACTCCCCTGCTCTTGCACCCTTGGGACCCCTCCCCCCCCAGAGCCTCCTCGCCTGCTCCCTGCTGGGCACAGCATCCCTGCAAACCAGTTGCTCACTTCCACAACAATACAGCCAACTGGGAGGAACCGTGAGGCTTTTCCTAGGGTGATCACCAGCCCTTGGGACAAGGCAGAGTGAAACTGACAGTGCTGCTGCTTCCCCTCCTTCCCTGTCCCTGGTGTCCCTCCCAGGACCCAGCACCCACCACGTCTCCCCCAGCCCTGCCAGGGAGACCCATGCCAGGAGCATGGACACGAGCCAGGACATGAGCCACCACGGGGCAAAGGACACTTGTCCTTAGGGATGGGGCATCCAGAATGGCTACGTCACAGTTACAGGAGCCAGCAGCAGGGGAAGAATGAGGTCTCAAACCAGTCTAACCAGTAGCTCCAGCTTTTGGCTGGAGGCACGTGAAGCCAAGGGCAGAAGTGCCAGTGGCCGGACACCAGCACGGACAGTGGTGCTGTGTAAGCCTGCAGCAGTGGGTGCTGAGGAACCCTGTGCCATCTGGCAGGCAGCAGGCAGCTGCCTGCATCAGCAGTGCCCTGCACAGAAGGGGAATTTACCCCATCTGTCAGCTCAGGGAGCTCCATCACTCCCGTCTCCAGGTGTTTTGCCCCACAAGGTGACAAACTCCCAGTGTTTACCTAGCGGTCAGGACCATCCTTGTGCCAGCCAGAAGCCAACGAGTCAAGCCCTCCTTCCCCTGCCCTGCCATCTCCATGCAGGCTTTGCTGAACCAGGACAGAGGTTTTGCTGCAGATGGAGCAGCGTCACCCAAAGCAGAGACCCCAGGACTGAATGTGCAGCTTGAGGCAGTTTAACCTTGTCAAGGACACCTCCAAGTCCTCAGCTCAGCAGGTCTAGGCTTAAGGAGAATTTCTGGATCTCCTACATGTCCATAAGAGCAAATACAAGTGGTGTGTTGCAGGGCCTACTATGCCAAACCCAGCACCCTGCCTGCAGCACCAGCGGGATGGGCCCCACTGCCTACACACTCCATAGAAGGTGCCAGTGGCTGTGGGCAGACACTCTGCAGCTCTTTTTACAATGCAAGTGGAAAAGGAACATAATGAAAGGGCTGAGGATGCACAAAGCGGGCAGCCACGTGCCCCCCTCTGCTCTGGGCAGCCCATCACGAGCCCCAGCGAGGGCCACAGTCGGCAAACACAGACAAGAATGACACCAGATCACCCCAGGATGGCACATCCAGCTCTTCCCATATTGACCCAGGACCCCCCAGCACAACACCAGCAACTTTGCAAAGCCCCCAGAGACAAAGGGGGACAGACTCCCAGTGCTGCCAGTCCAGCTGAGCTCTGGCCCCACAAGAAGCATACATGAAGGCTGCAGCCAGTGGCTGTGAGGACATTCTGAGGTCCCTGTATGTGCCCCATCACCCATGAGGACCCAAAGAGCCTTGAGATTGTCCCTTGCTGATGGAGACATGTGTCCCTCTCCTGCATGTGACACCCCTGGGCTCAGGATGGGAGGAGCTCAGCATTTCTGACTCCATCACCCACGGGATAATCCGGGCAGGATGCGGTAGCCCCCACCCAGCCAGGGCACGATTGGTGCCTGGCTATGGAGCAGCCTCATGCTGGGGGCTGATGCTGGGGAGACAGGCAGCACGCAAAGAGCAGCCCCTGCTTCTCCTCCCACTCCCTGCAACTTTCACTACTGTGTCCTCCTTTTCCAGACAGCCTCACCCCGGCTCTGTCAACACACAGCAAATCTGCTGAGAAAGGGGCTGGAAAAGGGATGCTGGGAGGGAGAGGGCAGAGGCTGCAGATCTCAGTGGGCCGAGGAAGCTGCAGCCAGTGCTGGTAGCACCACACCTGGTGGGAGCTGGTGTCCTATCCCTTGTGCATTCCTTGTGACCTGCCAGGCATTCTCTCAGGGATGGTGTCCCTGAACTGGAGTTGGTATCTGTTGCAACTGGTACCAGGGATGGTCTGGAGGGAGCGAAGCATCCCTTCAACAAGGCAAAGCAACACGAAGGGGCAGGGAATGCCAGGGGTACTGCCTTCAGCTCTGCCTGCCCATTCTGTACAGGCAGAGAGGGACTGGAGGTCATCAGGGTGCAATGGGTTGGGTTGCACAAGGGAGAGACCAGACTGGGACCCCCAGGGGACACAGCTGGGGCCATACAGCCCCGAACCAGGGATGCCACAAGTGGTGATGCCACCTTCCCAGTGCTGGCTTAGCCACAATGCTGCTCTTCACTCAGGAAGAACTGGAGAAGAAAATCCTAGCTCCTGTCCCCCTCCTCACCAGGTCTCTGCCTCCTGTGAGCAGCAGGTTTGGTCAGACTCAGCTGTACACATCCATCTCTGCCTGCACAGCACTGCCCTAACTTGTCTTCTCCCCTCGCAGCGCGGGTCCTGCGGCACAGGCAGCAGCTCCCTGCCCGCCCTTCCACTGACTCACCAGAGAAAAATGGGGAGGAGGGGGGAGCTGGCAGGCAAGAAGGAAGGGGCTGGAAGATCCTCAGGGGAGAAAGGGGAGGAGAATCTGCCTGTGTCTGTCCTGCTTAGTGGGATGGAGACCTCATCTCCCTTTGCTGCGCAGTCATGGTGGTGTGGAAGGCAGCTAGAAGAGAGGCTGAGGGAGCTGGGGCTGTTCAGCCTGAAGAAGAGGCAGCTCAGGGGAGACCTCATCGCTCTCTACAGCTACCTGAAAGGAGGTTGTAGCTAAGTGGGGGTTGGTCTCTTTTCCCAGACGACTTTCAACAAGACAAGAGGGCATGGTCTTAAGTTGTGCCAGGGGAAGTTTAGGTTAGATATTAGAAAGAATTTCTTTACAGAGAGGGTGATCAGACATTGGAATGGGCTGCCCAGTGAAGTGGTGGACTCTCCGTCCCTGGAGATATTTAAAAAGAGACTGGATGTGGCACTTAGTGCCATAGTCTAGCAACCGCAGCGGTGGGTCAAGGGTTGGACTTGATGATCTCTGAGGTCCCTTCCAACCCAGCCAATTCTATGATTCTATGATTCTATGATAAGACCCGCTGTCCTATGAAGATGATATTGTCCCATCACTTCGGAGGCCTCCCCAGCACTGGCCAGCACCATCCAGGTGTGCACCCAGGGTTGGGGACCACTCTGCTCCCTGTGCCGGAGCGGGACAATGCAGCACTTGCCTGCAAATGCCATAAGCATAAATAACACCACAGGATACACCATGAACCCCAGACCCAAGAGCCCCAGGGAGTTCCAGGGAGCATGTGGCCCCTGCCATGGCCACAGCAGCCTCTGTGTTTTGCTCCAACATCCATCCCCTCTGCTTCCTTGGAATTGGCCTGTCCCACAGCAGCTCTGCCAGTATCTTGCCGCCCAAGCACATCCATCTTCCCCTGGGCCCGTCACCTCTGCTCAGGCAGTTCCAGTAGCCTGGTACCCACCTGTGCCACCCTGTCCTGGCTCTGTGCCCCAGCCTCCAGCTGGAGATGGGGACGATGGGCCATGGCTCCAGTGGAGGCAAACAGCCCGGCCATCCTTGCTCTCTGAGCCCTTGTTGTCTTTGCACAGGATCCGTGCCCTGGGACAGGACCATGCTCTCTCCAGGCAGAATAAGAGCACAATAATATTTACTGTGGCTCAAGCCACACAGCCCCCCACTGCCAGCCCAGGGGCTGCCCCCTGCCCTCAGCCCCACTTGGGAGCCACTGCTTCGGCCAGGAAAACATCTCTACAAAGCAAATAAACACAACCCGACAACACTGCCAGCCTGACCCTCAAACATGATCCCACGCAGAGACAGAAATAAAATTAATGTCAAATGGGAAAACAAACTTGGATCGTTTCTCTTCCTCTAAATCATAGTGCAGGAAAACGGGCGAGCCAAGAGACCACAGCCACGGAGCCAGTACACGGTGAAACCCAGCTAGGACAAGAGCTGTCACCCGGCTGTCTGCCATGGCAGGAGCAGACCTGGTTGTGCAACAGGGCTGCACGGCAGCCTCCTTGGCCCTGACCTGGCAGCTGCCCCACAGGCAGCTCGTGCAGTGATGTGACACGTCTCCTGTTCCACATGTCAACACTGACCCCATGTGAGGGTCTGGCAGCAGCCCCCAGCGGGGGTCCCACACCACAGCAGGTTGCAGGACCACCCCATGCATGATTGTGCCCCATCCCTGGGCCCTGCTTCAGCCCAGACAGCCTCCGTCCCACCATATCCCCACCCCATGCTCTCGTCCTCTGTCCCACCATATCCCCACCCCACGCTCTCGTCCCCTCCCCAGAGAAGCCACCAAACAGGTTTGAAGGTAAATAACAGCCTTACCCGGCCAGGAGCCGGATCCAGGCAGAAACAGCCCAGATGGGGAGCATGGGGTTGGAGAGGGTGGTGGGCAGAACCTTGAGAGCAGCACAGGGTTGTGGTGGCAACACTGGTGGCACGGACAGCTGGGGACAAGCCATCAGCATCAGGAGCTGCACCAGAGTCCACAGAGTTATTACAGCCCTGCTTCACCTTCCCCAGGTGTCCATCCTCCACCTCCCACACCCACCACCGTGGCCCCTGCCCCGCTGCTTGGGGCTGGCCACATCCCCACGGTGTGTGCCATCATGCTCGGTGTGCTGGCAGGGCACCACAGAGGCTCTGTCAATGTCAGACGTGCCTGTCACAGCAGGTCCTTGGCTCCACGCGGGAGTAAATCCAGCAGAGGGATTAGGGACAAGACCTTGCAGGTTTTTCCATGCATGGATCCACCATCCCATCGGCAACACCCAGCCCGCCGGTCTCCTCTTCAGGATGAGCTGCAGATCCTTCAGCGGGGATGGAGATGGACACAGCAGCGTGTGATCAAGGGAGGAGATGGGAGAGGAGCTGTCAGACAGGGCCAGGGGTGCCTCTGAGATGAGTGAGGGGGGGATAACCAGGAGCCAGAACCTGGTCCCAACCCTGCCTTTTGGTGACGGGGCTCTTGCCAAGCAAGCACGGCATGGCATGTTGGAACCGAGTGCTGGAGCCTGCCCAGGACACCCGCAGGTCCCCTCCTCCCCTGCTCCAGCTCTGCTCCAGGAGCAGGAGGGGGCACAGGGAAGGGCTCCTCCCTCCCAGCCGGTGGTGGGATACCGGCAGTGCCCGGAGAAAAGCGTTTGTGTAAATCTTGGCACGTCCCCCGCCGAGGTGGGCCCCTGCCCTTATCTGCTCCCCCGACTGTTTGCGGAGCCGGCCCAGCGTGGGCCTGGCACTGAGACGCCCAGAGCTGCTCAACCCATCCGGGAGCTGCAAACTGTTGAGGGGCTCCACCATGGCCCCCAGCCACCGGTGCTCACTGCCCCGCAGCTTCATGGCCATGGGTCCTCCCCCACCATCTGCCGTGCAGCCTCCCCCGATGCCCTCCGACGGGGACATGGGTCCCCAGGGTGCCAGCCCCATCCCTGTCGACCCCTGTGGGGAACAGCCTGGCCGGCCGCCACGTTCCTGCACCCTGACTCAACAGGGCCCGGCGGGGCGTCCCGATAAAAAGGAGATAACAGGCTGCGTCTCCCTGGTGCTCAAGGACCTTCTCTGGCAGCTCCTGCCAGAGAGCGCTCCGGGGGGGGAGGGTGGGGGGAGAGGCAGGGGATAAAACCCAGAGCATGCCAGGCCCTGCTCCAGCATGGGGATGGGAACGTGGAGGTTTGGTGCTGGGGAGGCAGAGCCATCCTGGCACCCCTCAGCCATGCTCTCGTGGCTCCTGCCTGGCTAAACCCATCCCTGGGGACTTCTGCTCTGGCCTTTTGCGATCAGAAGGTGTCCAGGCCATCTTGTCCATGGCAGAAGCACTGGTGGTACCAGCCCAGGCTGACTTGCCAGCAGTGGGCATGGCAGGGCCAAACTGGTGCTGCCAAACAGCCAGGAATGGAAAGGTGGCAACTGGGGGATACTGGTCCAGTTGCCCATGATATGCAATTATCCCCTGATCCAAAATCCAGAAGCACCCAGGGTGTCCCAGGGTCTGTGTGAGGAGCTGGGGTGAGCAGAGAGGGATAGCAGGACCCATCTGGTGGGTGCTGGAGCACCCTGCCCCCAGCACCCAGTGATCCCGGCTGCACCCTCCAAAATGCTGAAGCAACACAATGCAAATTCTTTCACTTTGTGGCGGCTGCACCGTTGCCATGGAGCCCCTGTAGAGAACAAACACAACTCGCCCCATGTTTTCTCAGCATCTTCCACCCCATGGCCTTCAGCCCCAGCACCAGCCCTCACCTCACAGAATCTGCCCTGGCTCTATTGCAGCATCCAACATTGGGGCCATTTTGGGGTGTCCCAAACAGCAAGGACAGCCATGGTGGCACATGTCCTCTGGCAGCCCCATGATCCTGGACCAGAGGCACCCAAGCCTGGCAGGGGGATGGGGGATGGCACAAGGAAAGGGTGAGGGCTGCACCAGGGGTGCTCACATGAGCCTCCAAACCTCAAGCCCTGGGGATGTGGCATCACCTGCACCCTATGGTTCAGGGCAGAGGCAAAGGGATGGTGTCTGGCAGAGCCAGAGGGCAGCAGGAGCCCAGCTACAACACAGCCTTGCTGGTGACCCCATCCCTTCCTGCACGGAGACCTCTAGAGGATGACTTTGACAAGAGGAGATCACAAGAAGATGACTTGGGTCAAGAGGAGACCGCAGCCAGCCAGTGAGCAGAGACAAACAGCAAAGAACCTGTGGTGAGATGCCAGCCCTGTACAGCAATTGTTGTAACCTCTCCTGCCTCAGTTTCCCCAGTCACTGAAAGGATGCTGCCTGACAGGGCACTTCAGCACCCTCTCCCCATGTGCCCACAGGGTCTCCCTGTCCCAGTTCCCACCTCTCCCACACACCCCACTTGGTGAAGTCACTCCCCAAACCCGCAAGGGGCTGACTCCAGCCCCTGTTTACCACACGGACAGTTCAGTTCCCCATGCCTGGGCAGCTGCTGATGGCAAAGACCATGGGAAGGGTGGCACCGAGGGACAGTGGGGCTGGGGATACTGTGGGGCTGGCAGAAGAAAACCACTCAGTTCCCACCTCCCAGACCCACTAAACCCCCTCATACCACCTCCGGGGCCCTGCCCACACACCCATCAAGTCCTCTCCTCAACTCAGGTCAGGCTGGGAACTGTTTAACAACATTAGGATGGAAAAATCACCAACTTCAAATGGTGACAATCGCTCTCACTGCCCTGCTCCAACCGGAGAACAGCAGTGTGGGTTCACTGGGACCAGATAACCCATGGGGCTGAGCAGTCAATACTAGTCCAGGCTAGTGTGGGACCCTTTTTCTGCTCCTTGTCTTCCTCTCTCCCTCTCTTGTCCTGGCCTTTTCAGTCAAATCCACAGATCTGGAGCATGAAGTGGAGCAATCAGTGCATGGACAGACAGACACAGAGCAGGGTGGGCAAGCTGACCAGGACAGAGGCAGCCCAGAGCTCTCTGCAAACACCCCCTGATCCCCACGGGACAGCAAGGGAAACTGAGACAGAGGAAAGGATTGGTGGCCCTGTTAAAACTGCTGGTTCGCCACTTTAGAAAACAAATTGGTAACTAATTCAGCAGATGACCTCCCTCCTGATAGTGCAGATGAGCCGACAGCTGGGCCCCGGGATGTCGGCAGAGCCCTGGCACACAGTGGGGGGTTCTTCCCCAGCTCCAGCACTGGAGGGGGTAGAGAGCCTGATCCTGATGCCCCTCCAGCACAGGAGGCAGAGCAAAGCCACCAGCCCTGGGGCTCAGGTCCTGCCCAGCCTCAGCGGGCTGGGAACAAACAGAGGCAACAAACTTTCCCAGAGCGACCCCCTTCCAAAAATCACAGATCCGGCACACACTCCCGCCCTCCAAAGCCCCTCCCAAAGCTCCATCGTTCCTACCTGCCCCCTGCTGCTTCGGGCGGCCGAAGGGCCAGGAGGAACCGGCCTTGACGCCCGCCGGGCTCCTCTTGCGGTGTGCGTTGCCCATGTGGCCGCTTTCGCCCTCCACCGCGGGCGGGTGGAGGAGCCCGGGGCGCTACATGGCGGAGCCGAGGGGGCTCCGGCCTGGCCCGGGGGGCGGCGGGAGACCGGGGAGCTCAGCCAGCGGCTCCCATCGCTCCAGCGGAGCTCAGATCTCGCAGCCGGCTGTGTTGGAACCAATGGTACAGGCAGAGAGGAGGGGCCTACAGGAATCATCCCTCGGATCCCACAGCACCCTCCCAGCCCCATCCCTCCGGCGGGGAGGCGTGGGTGCTAGAGCAGGTCTGAGAGGGGAAAGGAAGACACCCCTTCTGATCTCCAAGTGTCCCCAAATGTTGGGACAGCTCAGTACAGCCCTTGCCCCACTCCCACCTCCCCAGGAGTTCGCCATACTCCACAGAGCCACCACCATTCCTGCCTGTCCGTTGAGCACAGCTCCAACAGATGAGGCTACGACCTCCCCGCCTGGGTCTCAGGGGTCCCAGGCCCATGGGGACACCCCCAGCCAAGCCCAACACAGCACGGTCAAGGCTGGAAGAGGACTTCCAGGGCCAGAGCACAGTGCCCGAGGAAGTGAGCTGGGTCTGGCTGTTGCCCAACCTCAGAGCGAGCACCCACATGCCCCTAAGAGTATGCACATTAACTCCCTGCCACCCTCTCCACACTCACTCCTGCCTCTGGGTCAAGTCACAGCCGGGCCAGCCACAAGGACACCTGGACCAGTGTCAGCTCCCACCAACACCACCTCCTCCCCAGCTGCATCCCAGCCTTTCCCTGCTCCAGACCCCTTTCCAGCTGCCCAGGGTTTTGCAAGCAGCAGGGGAAGGGCAGCTCAGTGCTGCTCTAACATCTGCCCATGCTGAACCAACAAGCCCCATCAGTGCCTGTCCCAAAACACAGATGCCATCCCTGCCCCCTCCAGAGCCCGGGTTTTCCTCTGGATTTTTAATTAGAACATTAAATGCTGAGAGGGAGGGCAGGGAGGGGTCAGCCAGGCAGGCAGTGGGCAATTCCTGCTGGCAACGTTTATGTTCCTTAGGTGATTCATCACAGACTGGAATAAATAGGAAGGAGGGGTTTGTGGGAAAGGCACAGAATGGGGAGATAATGGGGAAAAAAAATAATTAAAAATCAATTGGGCAGCTTTGTCCTGACCTCCCAAGGTGATCAGTGATAAATTAATCTTTGGACTTCAGTCTCCTTCTCTGGAATGGAAACAGTGATGATGCAGTTTCTCACTGGCTTGGTTTGCTGCCCAGAAGATACACTCAGTGGGGCAGAGACCATCCTGTGCCACCAACAGTGCCTGGCACCCAGGCAGCTCTGCCCGTGTCCCCAAGAGTTTGCTGCTCCTCTGCTCCAGGAGAGGGAATGGGGGATCTGGTGGGAAACCATACCCTACTTCTCATCACTGGTAAAGGCACAGCCTTTCTGTCTTGGGGCAGCTGGAATTAAACAAGGTCATGGTCACAAGCGGAACAGAATCCCAGGGCCCGGCCCAGTGACTCGAGATGATTTTTGCCCTGGCTGCAGGGCTCGTGTCAGCCAGGGGCATCTCCAGCCCTGGCCAGGGATTCCTCCCACTGCCCAGCACCTCCTGGGCCTCCCTGGGATACACAACCCTCCCCACAGCAACTCCAAACTGGGGTGCATGGAGCCCCCCATGCCAGTCAAACCCCCTCCCCAGCAACACAGGGGCTCCTCTGCAGCCACACTGACAGCTTGCCCACCCAAAGAACTTTGCTTTCTCTCCCTACAAGAACAGCAGAGGCTGTAGCCTGCAACACTGCCCTACATACAGCCAGACACTTCCCCCTCTCTCCCCAAACAGACACCCTCTGTGCCAGCACCTGCCTGGCAAGTATGCCACTGCCAGCACTGAAGTGACACCACCCATGGCCACTGCCTCGGAGGTGCTGAGGGGGCTCCAAGAAGGACCCAGCAAAGCCCACGCGTGCCATAAATACCAAGGGGCTAAAGGGGCAACTAGCAGCCATGTGGCAACCCAGATCCAGCTCCTCCTGGGTCCCACATGTCCATCCCCATAGCCGGTAGGCCAGAAACCCCCCGCAGTTTTACTCATCAAAAGAACTGAGAATATCACGGAGCTGGTGTGGTGCGGGAAGCTGTTCATGAGATGCAGATCTTGTCACCACAGTGTATGACTGCTGCAAGCACATCTGATTGTCCCCAAGTCACACGCTCCATCAGTCAGACCTCAGGGACCCCTCTGAGCTGGCATAGGGGAAGGATTTGTCTTTTCTGGTTTTCTATCCATCTTTCCTTGTCTTTTCTAAACCTGACCCCACCACCAAGCAAACCTGGAGCGGGAGCTGAGCTGCCTGAATGAGAAAGGAATTCAGCCCTTGTTCCCTTCATGGGGAAGCAGAGCTCAGCAAGGCAAAGGTAACACAAAAACCCCACTTGAGATCCCCAATCATTAACAGAAATACATAACCAGAAGTTTCCAATGATTTCCTGCTCAAGCTGGCACGCAGGCTGGCTCTGCTGATGACAGAGAAGCAGAGGGAGCTCAGATCCCTGCTCCATAGGGTATTTTTTTAATCCATGCACACTGGGAGCCACCAAGACCAGCCCAGGGCTCCAGCTCCTGCCTGGCAGGGAAATGCTTTTTCACTTCATCCTTGCCTAGCTCTTCACCTCCCCATGGGTTACGTTCCCATTGCTGCTGGAGTCAAAGTCAATGATGATATTGTCTTATGAAACAAGACCTTCCTTCTGAAAAGAAATATGACTCCGGTGAAATAGTTTTATCGGATCTTATGGAACGTTATTTGCAAGAGTAATTCTTCCAGTTGTCTCCAGGTGGAATAGCTGTGGTTGCAGACACACCTCTCTTTGTTCGCCCAGCCGCTCAGCAGTGCCAGTTCAGGCCAGCCAGGGGATTCCTGCTGCTCACATTTTCTGAAGTGTCACTCTGCCTTTTGCAGATTAACAAATTCATTCCCACACACACACACATACCCGGGAACAATCCCAGGGTGTGGGGGAAGCAGTGCCCATCCCTCTGCTCCCTCCATCCGCTTGAGAAAACACAAAGCTCATGTTTACACCAAACCATGGGCCACACGGCAGCAGAGGATGGAGGAAACCAAGTGTCCGTGGAGATTTCACATCTCAGTTATTATCAGAGCAACACACAGGGGCAGCCCAGCGCCAAAGCACCTGAAGGACTCACACGTGGCACCACCACCCAATGGAGCTGAGGTAATGCCACGGTCCCCACCGCAGCCACCACACATATGGCGAAGCCACCCTGTATGGTTTCCAGTAAGCACCTGCTGATATTTAAAGCAGCTGTGTGCTTTAAAGCTTTATTTTTAACACCACCATGACCCCCACACCTCTTCAGTCAGGAAATATGTTGCTGCCAGACTAAGTCAGCATCAAAAGGGAAAAAAAAAAAAAAAGCCAAACCTAATTTAATATTTCTGGAACATCGATTCCTTTACTTCATTGGGGAATTAAGAAGAATATTGTGAAACCCAGATAAAGCAGCAGCCAAAAAACAGACTCAAACCACTCAGGCAGCAGCTCCCCAGCACTGCCCTCCTGGGGAGCCTGGGGGCTGTTGGCAGCACTTGCAGAGGGGATGGAAAAGCTTTCAGCTTTCTGGCTCCCAGCTTCCACCAGGAAAAAGCCACATGGATGGTGTGGCCATTCCCTCTTCCCCTTTACTGGGAAACCCCTCCTTGCTCCATGTTAGACCCTCAGTACAGCCCACGCACTCGCCCTGCCTCAGTTGCCAACCCAAGGGTTCCTCACACCTCTTCCTCCAGAGGTTATTGTGGAAATAAACATACTGGGAATGGTGAGGAGCTCAGTAGCACCAGGACAGGGCCACAGGGGTGCTCAAAGCAGAGGGGTTGTGTACAGGTAAAACAGGCGGTGGCTAGTGGCACCCAGGACAGGGTGTCACAGCTCAGAGCAGGAATTATCTCACAGCAAAGTGTTGCACCAGTGTACAAGTGGATGCTGCAGCCAGCAGGGCCCGTTCACCCAAACAAGGCAGAACATCCCGTTGGGAAGCAGGAGAGGATTCAGCTTCCAGATGGGATGGAGACGTGTCCTGCCTGGCATAAAGCCCCTGGTTCCCCCCAGACAGATGGCCCAAAGCTTACCCATGAGCAGGATTAGTGCATCCTTCCTCCCCACAGCTCAGCTCTTTGAGTGGCCAGAGATGGGATCTCTGATTAGCTGGACCCAGGGGGTTGATCCAAAGTGGAAATGCTTTCACCCTCCTGCTCCCATGATTTCAGTGCTGAGCAATTCCAACCTTGCCAGCTCCCAGGTCATGAACAGGCAGATGTCCAGGCTGAGGAACTGGTCCTGACCCATGTCTCCCTGGAGACAGCTTTCCTCCCTCCCTGCTTCCCCGCAGCTGGGATGCACCAGGGATAGTCAGACATGCCCTGTCCCCCCTCCATGACCAAAGCCACCTACAGGAACCACAGAATGATGGGCTGAATCATGGCCTGGCCCAAACCACAGACAGAGGGTAAAGCTGAGGGTGCCCAGAGCCTACAAGGACTTGCTGAAACTCTTCCCCTCCCACAGCTCCCAGCTGATGCTTGGAAAAATTCCCAGTCTGGGGCAGAGCCCGGCTGGCTCCTGCTGCACAAGGGCTCCTGATGTTGGCAGCCTCCGGGCAGGTCAGAGCTTCATACCAGGGTGGCCAACACCACAGGCTCTGCAGCTGGCACACAGCTCAGCCCAAACTGCTGCTCCAGGCACCCCAAACCCATCCCACAGGGAAGTGTTATCCCCCCACCTCGCCAGGAAGGATGCTGCTAACCCTGGCGCGTGTCCCAAGGCTGCTGGTGGCCACAGCAGGGCTGGAGGCAGTGGAGTGGGGTGGGGATCCTGGCACGCTCTGCAGACTGGGAGAGCACGGGGAGGGTGAGTCAATCATGCACGGAAGCTGCTGCAGCCATTGCATGTCCGTGCTGCTTCCCTGCTCCACGTCAGCGGGACTGTGGAATGTGGCATCTCCCAGCCCCGCACATGCCTAGGGGGACACCCCGGGTGGTCAGCAAAGCCTGGAGGGGAAGGGTCTGAGCAGCTCCAGGGCTGGCCGTGGCATTGTGCAGCCCCTCCGTGGCCAGTGTGGACCACAGCTCTCTTGGACGGGGGGATATCCAGGTCTCTACATCTCCATCAGTGTGGTGACAGAGCCCTGGCTGCCTCGGCGAGGTGTGCTCAGGAGAGACACTGTGGTCCACAAGCTGTGACCCTAATGGGCAGTGACTTCGCATTTTTGAGGATTAGCCCGTGAACATTAAAACTTTAGGGAAAAAAAAAGAAGAAAAAATATGGGAAAAAAAAAAAAAAAAAGGGGCTGGCAGAGTTACTGGGGGCGTTTCTGCTCAGCAAAGAGGAACATCACATGCTCCAGCACATCTCATTTTTTCTGCTCAGGTTTCAGCGTCGGGCCATGGCAGCGGCATCCAGGAGGAAGGAACAGGCAGCATCTGATGGACCATCTGAGCAGAGAGCCCAGCCTCTTCCCGAGACCCTTTAGCCCTTCCATGGCCACTCCTGTCTTATCAAAGATCTCTCTGCTCTTCTAGCAGTCAACACGCCTGCCCACAGTCCTGGATGCCTGGAAATTCTCTACCCAGGAAAAATGCAGGAAGAAAGTCCCAGGCAAAGGCATCCGGCTGGTTTTGGGTGCTCCAGCAGTGGCCTCTCCCTTGGCCAGAGCACGATGAGATCCCCACAGGAGGTGGCCTGCAGGGAGGGCAGTGTTGTGACACAGACTGTCCCCGAGAACATGGGACAGGAGAGGCTGAGCACTTCTGCTGCACAGGGTGATACCTCTGGTGCCTGCTGCCTACCAGTGCCAAACAGCTGCACCAAGGAAACAAGCA